>NC_051067.1:82707412-82879912 GCF_004664715.2 Peromyscus leucopus | reverse complement strand
GTCTTCTTCCACAGAGCCGTCTAGCTGGCCCTATCAAGAAGAATTCTTGATGGCTTTCTTAAGCCACCTTTAAAAAGTACAGCGCCTTGATTTTGCAGAATACCAAGTTAGAAGAAATTCAAAGAATCCCTTTTAATAGCTCTCAAGGCAACAGTGACCTGCACTGATACATATTCATGTTTGGAGGGGTTTCCTACAAGTTATCTCACGTGCTCCTTAGCAGATCCCTGTAAGATTAGTCATGCTTCTTCAGCATCTCAGGTGAGAGCAGCTGAGGGGTAGGGAGCCAGACTCTGTAGGCTAAGGTCTCAAAGAACGCTGGTGCAGAAACAACGTCAGTGTCAGGTGAAGAAGCCCCTGCCTCAGGGGTGCCAAACCAGGGCTCTATCTGACCAAATAATACCAAAAGTCTACATATCCTATATGCATATTCTATATGTAAATTATATGCATATTTAAAGTCCTGGCTTTTCTTGACAATGGAGAAACACTCACCGACATTCAAGAGAGAGCCAGTGCCGAGAACTCATCCTCACCCTTCACATATGTTCATAACACTCTGCAAGTCACTGCCTGGCCCACTCTAGTAGCTTTGCATTTACTCTAGATAAGGTAAATGACCTCAGTTGAATAGGTTCATTTGAAATGTCACCCAATCAGGAGATGCATTCCACTCATTCTGAACTCCTCCAGGCTCTTCCAGTCTGTTCCTTTCTCCCTCATTTTCCCTAAGCCATCAGCATGTGAATTTGAAGCCCTAGCCTTGGTCAGAGCCTTCCCATCACAAACAGTAAAACTGACCCTCAGGAGGGATGGAGCTAGAAGCATCATCCACATTTCCACCCTTTCTCTACAGGCTTTTTCTGAGGATGCTCAAAACTAAGATACGACTTAACCAATGAAAGCTGCCTACGAATATGCACCTGCTGCCAAAGCAGATGCCAGGATGTCACCACTGGAGGCTTTAAAGAGGCATTCAGGGTGGGGACCAATTAAGACTCTTACATCACTCCAAATGAATCTGTCCGGAAGTAGCAATTAAGTGGGAGTAGGTCTAGGTAGATGCTTCTGGGAGTGTAAGTATGGCCTAGATTTGATCATCTTCATTCCCAGCAGCCAAGGTGCCAACCCTCCACTGCCACTGAAGGGAGGGCACCTGGGGTCAGCCTCCTGCTGAGCAGTCTTGCCACTGCTGAACTCTGAAATGGCAAGAGCCCAGCAGCAAAAATAGCCTGCATTCTCTGTGCCAGGCCACCTGCTTTCTGTCTGTGCCTGGTGGTCCTCCCAAAGCAGGCTAGGTGCTGGAGAGAAGGAGAACCTTACAGGTCTGTGAGGAGCTAACTCAATGTCTCCATTAACCACTGCCCTTAATTCAGCTCCCATCTGAGAGAGCGATGAGAAAGACAGAAACAAAGTTCATTCCCCTTCTCGAGTTTAAGGGACCACAACACAATCAGAGTCACAGAAACAGCTCCACCTGGCTTGAAGGTGGCCAACACAAGGGCTCTACTTGGGGGTGGGGGTGTTTCCCTGTGCTCCTTGTGCACCCTCATGAGGAAACCTCCTCTTTCCCAAGTGTACACTTCCCGAGAAAGCTGGCTGGGGTGACAGCTGGACCAAACACAGGGCTGGCTACACATGCAGTATGTGCAGCCTCTGGGAACTCCACAGGCTGTTTCTTCAAGGGTAGAGTTTGTAGCCAATGAGGAGAGCTTATGGCTGAAAGAAGCCAATGAATGAGTGTGATTCAGCTTCTAAACTTTATGAATAAAGAAGTGAGGGCTAGAGAGCTAAGCTAGGCAGTAACCACAATTTCTCTTATGTCCTAGTCAACCCAATCTGACCAACACATTTGAGTTCTGTGCTAGCACAGCAATGTAAAGAGAAACAATTTCACCTGGCAGCCAGGAGGACAGAGTTACAGAGATGAAAAGCCACTCCAGTTCAGAGAGATGAAGGGAGACTGGAGAAGCAAGAACTCCATCTTTCTCGGCTTTCTTCTCCTCTTCTAAATGAGAAACAGTGTTTGTTTATTAGGAGATGATCACAGGTTGGAGAAGACATGGAGAAAGCAGGCTTGGTAGCATACACCTGTACTCCCGTCACTCAGGAGGCTGAAGCAACAGGATTGTGGGTTCAAGGCCCCCTGGGCTACACAGTGAGACTGTCTTACAGAGAGGGCGAGAGCAAGCACAAGTGAGAGCGGTCATAGGAAGAACGCGCTGCAGCACTGGCTCGGTATCCACTGTTGTCGTTATGTGCTATTAAACAAAGGGCAGAGCCAATAACAGAACTCCTCGTCACTCCGTGTTGCTGGCTCAATACCCCTTTCATCAGGCCATGCTACGGGAAACTTCAGTTACATATCATCTCTAGTTACAACCTGAGCCACATGGAGGAGTGATGGAGGGAAGCAAAGAGACAAGAGACAAAAAAGACATGGAAAGTAGTTGTTACCAAAGGAAAAAGCACTTATAACCACCACCCAAATTTGTGAGAGTCGTAGACATCCCGTGACCACATCAGCTGGCTCCACCGAGGGAAAAAGCACTTATAACCACCACCCAAATTTGTGAGAGTCGTAGACATCCCGTGACCACATCAGCTGGCTCCACTGAAGGAAAAAGCACTGGTAACAACCATCCAAATTTATGAGATCCGTAGACCGGCAGAGGTCCTGTGACTGTATCAGCTGGCTCCACCGAAAACATATTCAGCCCTGAGCTGTGGCTTAGCAGACACAGAGCCCCTCTTCAGGAAGTTGGTCCCTGGCCCAGCTCCCACTGAATGTAGTTAGAACTAATAGCTGCAGCAGCAGCACTGTGACTGAGGACTCTGGAAGAGGCCCCATCAGGAGGACTTCCGAAATCACTTACTAGTTGTTAGTAGAGAGAACATATAGGAACACACACACACACACACACACACACACACACAAACACACATACTTACATGCATACATACAGACACATAAACACACACACACAAATACACACACATATATACATGCCAGAAAACCTCAACAAAAATTCCACCATAGGAAAGACAGATATTTTAAGAAGAAATACAAATAGTCAAGAGATATATGGAAATGCCCTCTAGAACATCAGTGAAATCCAGTTTCTGCCTACTAATGGAGAGGTCTCTAAAACAGAAATGCTAGCAAGGCTGCCTTAAAAACTCCTCACTCAATCTTGGCTAATTGCAGTGTAAATTGGTGCAACACTGTTGGAAACAACCTGAGGATACACGTAGAAAGTTAGAAAAACATTCATAGCTTTTCACTTAGTCATTCTCCCTTTCAGTTCCAAGGAACCAATCCAGACTAAGAAAAAACAGGCCAGGAGCAAAGACCTATCTGCAGCATCACTTTACAGTGGTGTTAAACCAAGGAGGGCTTCAGTCCAGCAATAAGGAAATGATTTTGCATATTGTGATTCATCCCCTGGCTGGAGCATCCTGTAGCCATTAGAAACCCCAGAAAGAACATGCCTCTAAAGGTGTGTGCAAAAGCACAGGCACCTACAGCACTTTCAAAATTGCACACTAATCAGGTGGGGCACAGTCGCACACACCTTTAATCACAGCATTTGGTAGGCAGAGACAAGTGAACCTTAGTGAGTCTGAGGTCAGCCTGGTCTACATAGCAAGTTCTAAGAGGCCAGAGCTACATAATAAAGAGACCCTATCTCAAAATCACTAATAAATAAAATAAAAGCACAGTAATCAAAGGCCCAACATGAGAAAGCCCAATGTACTGTTTGTTATTAACTTACCTTTAAAAAAATTTTCTCCTCTCAAGTTCCTCTACATTTTGTGACTTGGCATGTTCTTGCTTGGAAAGTGTCATTGCACTGCATCTATCAGCATATGCAAAGTGGCAGCCTGGTGTGGACACCCCACTTCACATGAGCTTCACCTGACCAGCTCCCTTTAACATACGGGATCATCTGGCAACAATGCCAACTCGTGCCCACCGTATCTACTGCCAAGTGTGAGGGCCTGGGCCCACACCCCACACAGCTGCCCACTGCCCCACACAGTCAGGCAGCCAGCCTCCCAGAAGGGAAGGACTCAGCCACTTGCTGAGTTCCTACTGTCATGCTCATATTCTAGGTCACAGGCCCACTTTTTAGTTTTTGTTATAAACAAACACAACTTACAGATTGAGTATTCCTTTAAACGTGACTCACTGCATATTAAATTTGAGCTTCAGTTTAAGTGTTAACTGTGTCATGGTTTCAATCTGCAATGTTTTCCAGACTCATGTTTTGAGGTTCTGAGCTTGGGGTGCTACTCTGGAGGCTGGGGTGTCTTCAAGAGGTGGGGGCCTGGCTAGCAAAAGTAGGTCACTGGGGTGGGTCTTTGAAGGCTTTGTATCCCTGGTTTCACAGCTTGCTCCCTCTGCTTCCTGGACCAAGGCACGTGACTAAGCCATCACCTCAACACTCTAGTGCCATGTCTTCCTAGCAAGCACTGAAGCCTTCTGAAGCTGGGAGACAAAAGCAACCCATTTCTCCCTGAGGTTGGTTCTGCTGGTTGGGGGTTGCCTCACAGCAGTGCCAGTATAACCACTACAGGTCACCAGAAGAGGAAGGGCGAGCCAATCCAATGTCTCAGGGAATGCCAAGGTCCTTCCTACCAACGTAAGGACAGCCGGGCCACCCTGGTCCCTCATTCTTCAGTCAACTGATGCTGCCTTCTCATTTCTACAAAGCTGGACCCTGGCAACCTCCAGACCTAAGAGAATAGAGGAGAACACACTTTTAGATGGAGATCATCGTCATGTTCCCCTAGCTGCTTCTCCACACAATTGTTTTCTTTGTTTCTGGAGATTGATATCAGGCAGGTTAAGGAAGACGCTTTCTTCTTTTATGAATTCCAGCTCAAGTATGACAGAGCCCCGCTTATTTGCTGGGGACAGACATTTGTATTGTTCTTTGCTTGGGGGGGGGGAAGCTAGAATATGAACAGAGGCTGCACAAGGGTGCTCTCAGAGCTACTGTATAGAGATACAGTGTAGGGGAGAATGCCTGGGAACCAAACACTGCTCCCCCAAAACACACACACACACACACACACACACACACACACACACACACACACACACACGTCGGTTACTGGTATGTGTTACATTAGTTTATATAAGCTCCTATAAAAGGCCATAATTTTGGTTAACAGACTAATAGAAAATAAGCAAAAAGACTTACAGGAACAACCAAAAAGAAAATACACTCCTAATCTACAAGTCCAATGTAGTGAGTGCGTAGGGACAGAAGCAGGACCTAGGACTTTGGTAAAGCCAGGACACTGGGTAGAATGCCCTTACCTGCTTCCTGAGGTTCAGAAAACAGTTCTTCCGGCAAGAGAGATTTATTTCAGATAAAGGACAAATGCTGTCCTTTAATTAACAACATCTATCTCCGGGACAAGCACATCAGGCAGACAGTACAGAAGATTCTGCTAATATAAAGGACAGATGGCAACTTCTCCCCTGGGACACTTGAGGCTGCCCCAGAAAAACACATGATTTTAAAAGGCTTTGGAAGAACCAGTCAGGAGACAGGAAGGCTTCAGTGCCCCACTTACAAAGTAAACCTGAAAGGATCCTGGAACCATTCTGAAAACACTTGGAGAGGAGCCAGGGGAATCGGAGAGGAGGGTCATACCTGGTGCCTCACAGCATGGAAGTGAGGACTGTGCAAGCTTCCTCTCTGCCCAGCCCAAACGACACCAGAGAAAACAGAGTTCGAGTGGGAAATACCAACACTCTGGGCTTCATGACCCAGGATGACACAGTGGAAGCAAACTTGCAGACACTCTCATGCTCACACTGAAAACATCCATCCCGGGCGCTGCCAGCCTCTGACTAGTAGATTTGCTTGGTAAGAGGGCAGGGTTTGGCCCCCAGCTCAATGGGATTGCCTCTTTGATGGTTCTCATTAGTCTGACTCAACACACACCTCTTGTTGGTACAAGATTCCTAGCATGTGTGTTATACCTGCCTAACTGGGTGCTAACGTTATAAACCATACATCAACACTTCTTGCCCAAGTGTTAATGTCTATTAATGTCCTGCTGGGGAAGACTCCGAGAGCCAGCCTGGAGCCATGAATGACTTGAGATGGGCTGCCATCAAGTTCTAGTCTTGGTCTGCTGGTGTTAGACGGCAGATCTCATTAGCAGAATCTGCGGAGTGGGGATTATAACGGCACGGTTTTAGGTTGCTATGATTGTTCTCATACAAGGAGCTAAAAAGTCCTATAACCCTGAAGGAATTTAGAGCTGGAGAACTAACTGTAGAACTGGCTACTGATACCCCAGATAGCAAATTAGGTATTTCTTGTGCTGCACTGTGATGCTTTCTTGCAGCATGCAGACATGGGAAGGAGCAGGCTCAGCAATGTCATGGTGAGATGTGTTACCTGCACCTCTTTTACATGGCCTATGAAGTGTGTGTCATCCTCAAACTGGATTCAGTTAAGTTCCCAGATGCACATATAACATACTTAAGTATGCAGTATGCATGCACATACGTTAAGAGTTGCATTGAACAGAGTACATACACACTGAATTTCTTTTTAATGTATGAAGAATATAGAATACTTTGTGAATGCACACATATAAATGTATTAAACCAAATTAGCATGGCAGTAGTTTCATAAAGTTTGGAGTAGTTCTTCAAGCTCAACTTGGCATTATAAATATAAAGTACATATTTAACCCACACAACTCCATTTCTGCAGATTGAAAAAAAAAACATGCACATAAGCACAACAGTCCAAACTGGCTTTGCCCTTCTCTAAATTAATCCAATTATTCAAATGTCAGTTATATCTGCCACAGTCTGGCTCCTTGAGCCGAACCAAACTGTTAAAAATTAAAACTGTTTTACTTCGTTTAGTCTTTCTGCCTTTTTAGTGTAAAATCCACAGTCTCGACAAAAAGTTGTGGGATTTGACACCCAGTGCAACACAACACTCCTGCTCTCCCCCATGCATAATTCACTTTGGAAATACGCACTTGCTTTAAAATATTGCTAAAATATACATGTAACATATGCTAATTTCACTGAGCTGGCTTGTAAACTCCAGCTACTAGGTTATATGTAAACTTGGCCAAGTGCACACACTGTACATAAAGGGATTATAAATGAAAGGAAGTATCTCTGTCCCTCGCTTTCTGTCTCCAGCCTTGGCCAAACTGACAGCCCCAAATCCCAGCACCATCTAACACGCCCTTCCCGTGGAGAAGACAGCCTGTTCTCAGAGTCTTAATTACATCCCAGCTGACTGCCCAGTGTTGCCAAAACCAGGCAACAAACGCTGGCCCTTCACTCACAATATGGTCTGCTAAACAGATTCCTGGTCACACAGAAAGAAACTTGCACAACGTGGAGAAATAAAGGGACAAGCAGGAGATCAAGGGAGAGCACAAACAGTAACCTGGGGGATGGAAGAGAGAGGCAATTCATCCCCACAGTGCAGAAAAGCAAAGAAAAACCCCTTCCCAGAATCCTCAGGCACCAGGCAGCAGAATTTTAACAAAGCTGTCCTTATACGATGAAGTCACAGCCGCACTCATCCAGCCAAACACTGCTGCTCAAGATGGGCTGCTGATACTAAAGCTCCGTAGATTAATGATTGTTAACTAAGACGTAACCACCCACATGGATCAGGCCATTATAATTACAGAAGAACAGCATGAAACTTTCTGCCAGTGCAAATAGTATCATATGTTTTCCTGGCTGGCTTTTGGGGAAGGCTTTAGCTCATTTGACATGGCAGAAAGTGCTAGAGCCTTAACTCATATCCCATATAATCTACATAAAATTAAGTCTCTTCCTTTTTGTGATTGTGTCCCATGGATATGAGAACAAAGATGGTTGCCAAATTTAGCAGCTATCTTTGGCTTGGTCCAATTCTATATACTGGCAAATGGCAAATCTTTTGGGAGCTTTGGAAAGCAGTCATTTCCAGAATAACTGAAAACAAGACCAACAAAAGTGCCTAAGAAAGCCCTAACAGAGAAAGCTCTGTCCTGGGCACTAAAATGCTGTGGTCTGAGAAAGCAGCACTTTCAAACCTGAGCTCCAAACCAGACGTCACAAATGTAGCTGCGTGGAGCGTTCCTTACTGACTTTAGTATCTGAAACGGCTGTTTCTACACAATGGGAACAGTGCCCTGGCGTTCTGCATCAAGCAACCTGCTTTACACATGGGCGGGTCTATATTTTAGTAACAATAGCAGAAGGTCCTGAAGAAGGCAGAGCCAGATAGTCCACATCAAACTGACCTAACTGGCCAAGTTCTTAGGAACACATCCTCACTGAGCTTCAAAGGTACTGCACAGTGTGAGGCTGGTTAGCATCCTTCTGTTTGGAATTGAAAAATTCATGCCTTCAGCATGGTCCTACGCTGTTGCTGAAAAAAGAGGCGGCAGAACGAAGGCAAATAAATACTTCACCAGCACAGTCCTGCTACACCAAGAGAAGACGGCGTCTTTAGTGATGGCGAGAGTGGCGATCCACAGGCACGGTCAGGCAACAAGAGGCTGTGGCTTGAGGATGTGATTTCTGCTCTCATCCATTTCCCTTCGACACAGCTGTCCTCGGGTGGGCACAGTGAGGATCCTCAGGATGACTTTAGTAAGTGCTGAATGGAGAAGCTGGCCCCTAAATCTGCTGCCCAGTTTTATCACCAGCACTGGTGCCACCAGACCCTTTAGTGATCCCCTCTGCAGAAGAGGTAGATGCCACTAGGCCTTCTTACCTGGTGTTCTATAAAAGAGGGTCCCTACTGCAATAACGGGGCAACAAGGAAACCTACAAGTCACCCACCATTACCTACAAGTCAGGAAAGTAATTCCAGCACCCAGAACTTCATTTTTAGGAAGGAAAGGGGGAAGCTTCATTATAATATAACCTGAATGCATCCAAGTTTACCTGGAAGATCAAATCTAATGTCTTATCTGTAGTTCTAAATGAAATTTTCATACGATTTCATCCTTTGAGATGCTAGAAAGCTGTAAGAATAGAAAACAAAGGGGTCGGTATACCTTAACAGTGCTGAGTAAGGGCCAATCCAATGAGTCATTATTTTCTATGGAACTTAAATAATAAAGATTTGGAATCCTGTTTCCATTACAGAGGCAGAACACATTCAAACTGTATCTAGGGAATTGATACAAATCATCCTTTGGGGATGAATTCACCGCAATTTGAAGTCTGGGAAGGCAACCAAGATATTTAACAGAAAGAACCTGGACATAGTTAATGTGTGCTTAAGCAAGAGATTATAAAAGAGAAAAAAAAAAGAAAGAAAAAAAAAAAGAAAAGAAAAACCCAAGCCTTTAAATGCCAAGCCACAGAATCGGGTTTTACGTTGTGCTGGGAGGGTACTTCTCTCTCTGGCAATGGACACAAACAAGTAATAAGGAGAAGGGAAGCGGAACAAGCTTTGTTGTGGCCTGGGTCCCTCGGCATCACCCTTCCTATGGCACTGGCCTGGGTAGAGCTGGAAGTATTTGCTAAATTACGGCCAAGGGTGAAATCCTGTCACCTGTTTTGTAAGTAAGGCTTTTCCTCCATAGCCTCACATGTATTTACATATTGTCTGTGGTTGTTTTTTCCACTGCAACAGAACGCTTGTAACAGGCTGTATAGCTCCAGAGGCCTAAACTATTTCCTCTTTGGCCTTTTAACAAATGTGCAGGTCCAGAGACCCACTATGATCCACACGACAAGAAACAAGTCTGCTCAACTAATTCTGAATAATCTACCCTCTGGAAAACTGGTCTACAATTCATGTATGCAGAAATACAAGTTGCTTTATACCCTAGCAGGTTTTCCATTTACATTAGTAACCAAAAGCCCAGAAATGGAGCCAACATCATCAGCAGGGACAATTCTACACTAATTCCTTCTCTGAAAATTCTACTTCCCAAAGTAAGAGCAACTCACTTAACAGGGATACAAAGTTCTAACCATCCACAGCCAGAGATGTAGCTTTAAAAGCAATGCTCACGTTCAAGTCCCAGAATCCACATTTTTTAAAACAACTGTTAATGAGAATCATTCTTTGGCTTTCAAAGGCCCAGTTTCTCTATCTCAATGAATGAGTGAATGAAACAAAATATCACAAATATTAGGGCACTTGACCCAGGCCAACAGCTCCTCGACCAATAGGAGAAAGGAGAAACAAGGGCCACTTGGGGCTGTAAGTCTTTTTCCTTGGTGTAATTTCTTTCCTCACTCTGTTATTTGCTGTTTTCAGGATCTTTTTACTTTAAATATCACACTACACATAGATGTTTGAATTCCCAGAACCAAGAAGTTTTTGCTTTCCATTGACTTTGTTTATTGAGAGCTTTATTAAAAGACTTTATTAAAGTCATTAATTTCTATTGCCCCCCCTTAGTAAGCCTCTAAATTCTGATCATTCATTTATGTATTTATTTATAGACAGTCTACTATATAGCTCTAGCTGGGTAGACCAGGCTGGCCTCCAACCCACCCAGCTTCTAGAGTGCTGGGATGAAGGTGTGGTCACCATGCCTAGGAATAGTGCTAAGATAATCAGTTTCCAGACAAGTTCTTACATGGGGCTATACAGCAAGGGCTCTACTATGTTCCCCAAGCAATAAACACAGGACTAGTCAAACAATCTGGGCTCCAAGAACATCTCAAAATATATAGGCCAATAGGTCTAGGCAGGACCTGGAGAACAGACCACCTTGGCCTGAGAGACAGACAGAAGTAGGGAACTTAGCTCTGGGTCTGCAGAGCATGCATACCCATGTTATATGGCAACGTTCCCTTGTGTTGTTATGATGCATTAGAATCCTTCCACAGCAAAAGACAAGAATGAAAGCTCCAGAAAGACCCCTGGGAGCAAGACAATGTCTGCCTGGGAATGGGTTTCAAAATATCTCAAACTGTTGTAACCTTTGGTAATTTCAGAGAAATACAACAAAGATTAGTCTCACTTTTAATGGGAATGCCAGTTCCTCCTATTGGATTTGAAGGTGAGAAAATAAGCCTACTAGGATTTCAAAACATATTCAATATTTGATACTTTACACATCTCATATATAAATGAAAGACTAATGTTTCTTTCATTTTCTCTGCAGGGAAAGAAAATATACATTTCTCATGCTTTTCTCATTCCTTGTAAATTGCAGCAATTCAGTTTCAGCAGATTTGAGTTTTCAAAGCAGCTTATTTAAACCAAGTGCACAGCTACAAGGCACAGTGCATACCTCTCTAGATCCTGTGTATTTGAGACCGCACAACCTACATGGACTCCAAAGTACAGTGTAAGTCCTCCACCATAGATGGTCTAACACTACCATGAGTGTGCCAAGTAGAAATGCCTATCCCAGGAGAGAAAGTACCAGAACACACGTGTGGAACCTTATTCGCTTCCCAGGTACAGACTGGCTCTTGGTATGAGATGAGGGTACATCAAGGACACATTCAAAGACTCAACTTTCTCATGGTTGCCCCTAAGTAAATCAGACTTTAAGGGTTATAGTCTGCCTAGGACTTCCTAGTGGAGATGGGAAAAGTCTTGGGCCTCTAGAGACATGAGTAGGTCCCTGCAATTGATAGCACCCTGCCATATCTGGTCCTCAGGAAGAAATTAAAGTAATATTATGGCTGGGGTCACCATCTGTCCAAAAGCACTGACTTGAAGGCAAACAGAATACTTTCCCCATTAGCCAGACCCGAATTCCCATTCTGGTTCCTTCTCTATTAGCTCTGACTATAGGGCAAATGCAGAGATATTGTGTAGGACAGTGTTTCTTAGGCTACCTACTATAAGAATGGAGGCCCACTAAACTCCCAACACAGCTTATATACTACTATGGAAAGCCTAAAACCATCCTCTCTACTTCTACAGAGATAACTTCATAGAGATCAGAGGACAATGCACATAGAATAACGGCTAGTTGCTCAGGCACTTTGGGAAGGTAGGAGGCATCACACCTCAACATACTTCTGACGAGTTCCTACTGAACAATACTTACTACCGAGTGCCCCAGCCTCCCTGTTACAGCTGAGGATTCTTATGGATGTCTTGCTTCCCACTGCCCACTCCCCAAAGCCCACAGGGCAAGAGCTTTTTACTGGTATCACCAAGGGTGTGGCATGCATCAACCAGTCTTGGAAAGCACTACCAAAGTTGGTCATGAGAACTGAATTCCCTGGGGCAGGCCCCAGCAGATGCTGAGTGAATTAGAAGCAAAAGTGGACTTTAGAACAGATTCCAGGTAAAGCTGATAAATGCCCGGCCAGACCTAAAATTGCAATGTCTCTGATAATAATGAAACCCAAGCTGGTGCATCTGGCTAGCAAAACCCATCTTCCCAGCCTCACACACAGGCTGGAATCTACTTTGGAAGAATGCACAATAGAACTCCCATGAATCAGCTCAAAGAATTTAATACCTGTTGCAATTTTCTCCAATTTAGTATATGAAATAATAACAGGCAGCAATTACCATAAAGAAAAACTTCAGGTGCAACAGCATTAGTTCAACAGCTGGGATCAAGTGTCAGGCCAGAAGAGCAAATTTCATTCATTTTATCTCCAGTGCTGGAGACATGCTGCTACTAGCTGTAACAGTCAGGAATGTCTGCTGGCTAAATGGCTCTGCAGAGCCAGTCAAGTGAGGGCAGCCTGCGACAGTTTAATTGGGCCGCTCACTATAACTGTATCTGGGGGCTACGGGCAGTGGACTATAAACAAGCCCAAAGCCGCCCTGGGTGCTGAGCAGAAGAGCCTGCAGGGTGGGAGGCAGAGAAGGAAGGCTCCTGTCGGCAGGATCTCTCATTCATACTGGCATCAGGCTGGCTCCAGGTGAACTGGAGCAAGGTACCCACGGCAGAAGAAAGGTGGGGTTAAGAGAGCAATCACTTACGTTGTATTGATTTCTGGACACTGTCTGAGATCCCTTCCAAGACCGTGACAGTTTTCAGTCCTGTGCTGGCAAGAGATGAGACTGACCAAGCAGCCAGCCCCCTCTGTTCTGATCATATTACCTTAAGAAAGACTACACACACACACACACACACACACACACACACACACACACACACACACACACACACACACACTTCCAGACAGGGAATCCAAACAAGTTTATCACTGAAAAAGAAGGTTAGGGATGGTTAATCAGCCATTTGTCTTTGCTGCCTGGGATTGGGGAGTCAAGAGGTCAAAACCAAGCACAATTGGGCCCTTTGGTTTTATCGCAGGTAACCTCCCATCTCTGGTAATTGAACCCATTCCTTGAGGTCAGAGTTCCTGTCACTCATATTCAATGTCTGTCATTATAGAGAAATGCTTCATGTCATATTACATTGACAGAAGCACTACAGCAAAGCTAGCAAGATCCCCCAGCAGCAGAGGTAAGACAATGGAAGGCTCTTTCGGGCCGGCGATGGTTAACATTCTATGTGCTGACACTCCGTCTGTAAGCACACGATAATGCAAGTCTGGTAAATGGGAGATAAAAATTCACACTTTCCTCCTTCAGGGGCTGCCAGGCAGCCTCGGAAAGAAAACAGGTTGGCAGCTCCAATGATACCAGAGCGCTGGGGCCACAGTAGGCATTTCTGAGAGCAACGTGGCTGTGAGCAGGGATGGCGCTCTGAGGGCCTGTTTTTGATGTGGCTGTGCACAGACACCTCGGCCCTGCCAGACATGACTCACTGCTAAGAGGGTGGCTAACCTCCCAGAGCCAACTCTGTCGGGACGTGTGCCGAGCCCTCTAACCACACAGGGCAGATGACTCTGCACTCTGCAACTCCAGGAGGATGCCCCTGGGGGCTGAGCAGGCCCCTGACAGAGTCGAGACCACAGTAACTCACTCCACTCTTCCGGCCATAGCATCCCTCCTCTCTTGCCCATGCAGTTTACATGGAGGTCTCCATGTTAGGCAGCCCCTACCACACCTGCATGCCTCTGGGCTTTTGCACAGATCTAGCCCATTTAGAAGCCTCCTTTCAGCTCCCCGCTTGCTCAGAGCCCAGCTTAGGAACTTGCTGCTCCATAGACAGGCCTCTGAATCCCTTCAGCTCCTCACTTTTGGTGACTAAGGGTCTGGGCTGTGAAATGCAGGGGTGGAGTCGGAATTTTCGACCTGTCGTTTTAGTAAGTGCGTGCCCTCCTCCCTCAGCAGCAAACACGTTTGGCAGTAATGTCTACCTGACGTGTTTGTTGTGCTGCTTAAGTAGGGTCTGCGGCAGGTTACAATGAGAATGTGGTTGGCCAACAGTGCCCAGTTCCGACCAAGCACTCAATCAATGCCAGGTAAACAATGCCATCAGCAGATCCCAGCCCTGATGTCGTTGGCACGACCATTCTTAAATCACGCCATTTATATGAGCAATGAGACTTTTCACCTTGTTCTCCAGTAATGGCTTTCCACTGTTCTCTTGCCGCGTACCACAGCACTGGGCATTGGTACCATCTCAAAATGCCTTAGAAACCAAGTGCTCACAGCACACCCCACAGGGGCCTGCAATCTATGTGTCACGAGGGCTACTGGTAGTTCGGACTGTTGTAATGAAAAGGCCCAAATGTCAAGCTTTGGAATCCCAGCTCCTCTGCCTCGAAGCCTCATACCTCTACAAGGTTATTTAATGCATCTGTGGCTGTGGTCTCCACACTCCCTTCATAAAATTAGGGCTAATAAAAATACCCACAGCTGAAGAGTGGACTCATAAGCACTTAGAAACAGCCTGGTCTTGTGCTTACTTCGAATTATTATTATTTGGAATTAAATGAGTTCTTAATACATGCAAAACACTTTACTGGTTCACAGGTCTAATGATAACCTGGATTATCGTGTTCAACAGATGTTAAATCTCCTAAGGGCAGAAACACAGCTTACTCAACCTCACAGGCCTTGTGTTACACAGGCCCTCTGAAGAGGGCATCCAGGGCCATAGAGTCTAGCTGGATATGGGTCTGGAGGCAAGGAGGCTTTCCTGAGGCTGCAGGCCTGAAGGACAACAGTTAATTGTATAGACCTCTTTTTTTCCTCCCAAGCCAAGGTGTCTTTCTTTCAAGGCCACAACCTCAAGCCTAGGAACTCTGGATTTAAAAATCACTTACCTGATATTTCACAGAGAACAGGTAGGCTTAGTGAATCTAATCAATCCCTCCTTCTCTTATTGATGGGGATGTGGGGGTACCTTTTAACCTCTATGACAGAGCTTTGAAAGCCTTTACTTAGAAACCATTGTAGCCCAAAGCATAATGTGAAGGCTAGCTTGGGCCTTCGGAGAGGGCGACCGCACTGGGTTCAATCCCTGGTCACTCCCCAGGTGTAAGCCACACAGTGCTCGAGGAGCCAGGCCGTCTGTGTCTGCCCAGAAGGGATGTGCAGAAGCAGCCGCTGCCTAGTGAGCTGCTTATGTCTCTGCATCGTCTGCACTGCAGTTACTTTCCCGGGGGAGAAGCAAGCGAGCCTCTTTTCACCCCAGAGAGAGCACTAACAACAGACAAAAGACCACTCACCCGAGTCCAGTTCAGTGACCCAGGGACCTTACAGGACTTCCGGAAGCACGGAGTGAGCCTAAAGCAGCTGCACAGCCAGCCTCCCACCTCCATCTGCTCCAGGACTGCCCAAGACCATCTGAATTACCCAAAAGAAGTGGCTGGAATCTCAGGGGAGGGGCTTAGGTGGGCAGTGACAACTGCTTTGATTGAGACGGCAACAGTCACATTTTGACTCGAGGACAGTATTGCACACTGGTCTGCGTCACCCATCTCCCGCCATGGCCAGGCATATCTTAAAACCAAGAGTGTTTAAAAGCTGATCGCGAGGTGACAAGTCATGGTAAAGCACTTGTACAAGTGTGAGGATCTGAGTTAGATCCCTAACATCAACACGAAAGCTGGAGTGCCAATGAGCACCGGCAATCCCAGCCTACAGCGATGGGGAGGCAGAGACAGGAGAATGTGCCGGGGCTTGCTTGCCAGTTAGTCTTGCTAAATGGTGAACGGCCGCTTTAGTAGGAGAGGCTGTCTCAGAAAATAAGGTGGGGAATGACTGAAGACATCCAAGCTTGACTTCTGCCTTCACCATCTGCTGGAACACACTCACAAGCACACATACTCGCATGAGCACACACACACACACACACACACACATACATGACTCCATATGTACCCCTCCCCGCCACACACACAAAGCTGGCTGTGAGCTCAGTGTGGAGGGACATGCCTGCCATCTCAGCGCTCTGGGAGCAGAGGCGGAAAGATCACCATCCCTAGGCTACACAGCAAGACCTTGTCTCAAAACCAAAACAAGAGTGACAACAAAATGATTTTAGTCAAGAAATGAACTAATCTGCTTGGGGGACGTTCCCATTTTACACAAGTGCCGGGATCGTAATGAAGAGTAAAAGGAAACTTTTAATTTTTTTAGATGAAACAGTGACAATAACCAATATTCAATAACCAAAACTATCGATTCTAAACCCATAAGGGTCTGCTATCTACAGAAGAGAGGATGAGACCTTCCGAAGGATATAAACAGAGCTAGCCACCGTCAGCAGCCCGCAGAAAGTATGCTATAAATACCTAGAACAATGTACTGGGTTTTAGAATTACTGCATTTCAATCTAATGGGCAAACAAGACGCTCTGATGACTGTTTTTACTCTAATGCCTCATAATACCAGATTGCTGATAATTAGAGATTTTCCCCCTACTTCCAAGAGTGGGAACTGATGGGGTAAGGAACTACATAAGCTATCTATTGATCCTCAGGAGCAACATCAGGAAAATACAGCAACATGGAGGCAAAGTGTTGTCCTATGAAAATAACACTTCTCTCCAAAGGCACTGTGAGCAGGCTCTCCCTGGACATACTGAGGCGCCAAGTACAACCCCAGCAAGAGGTTCACAGCGCTATCTTTCTAGCCCTCTGGTGGCTAGAGTCCAGCAACACCCAATGGAGTCTTAGACACTGACTGGACCCCACACAGTGGCGGCCCTGTTCTGAAGCCCTGCAATGACTTAGGGACAAATTTAGACCGAAGTTTCAAATCCCAAAGGCCTGTACTCTGAAGAATAAAACTAACTGACAGTCCCTGCGCCAAGTGGGAAATAAAGCCTGTTGCAAAGGTACTTCTAATTCTGAGATACCAAATTGTGAATGCTCCTATCACACCATGGTTCATTTACCTAGGTCTTACAATCACTGGTCATTACCAACAACACTTATGTCTGTTTACACGTCTGTTAGAAATGCCAGCCCCACGGAAGCCAGGGAGTAGTAAAACTTGTCCCAGGATAGACACTTGTTTGGCAAATGGTCATCTCCGTTGACCTGTGGGCACCCAGGCACCATCCTCCTAAGGGAGGATCTCTGAAGCAAACATCAAGACACAAAGAAGCAAATTTCTAGTAGGGTTATAAGTCCTAGAGGGACAGTACTGGAGCTTAAGGCTCTGGCATCTCTGATGGGAAGGACGCTGGCTGGAACACATTTTCCTTTGCACTGTCTCTAGGGTCTTTCTACCTAGTGCCCTTATTTACCCCACAAAGTCACACATGGCACTCACTTCTTCCGTTAATTCCCTCTTCCTCTGGGGACAGGGTCTACTTTCCTTGTCATTCAGTAGCCGACTTTACTGGCTAGATTTGAGAGAACGTTCTCCCTTGAGTCCTCTTTCTTCTCCACAGCCAGAAAAAGAGCATGTACTTGTCTTCTGCTTTGATGTTTAGTATACCAACAGCAACAGAATAAGTGAAGGAGAGAGACAAGAGAGATCATCACAGGAATATCCAAAAGCCTATGATGTCTGGTTAGTGATCAGACTTTGCCTTCCTTCCAGAGGTCCAGTGGTTTTTCTTTCAGTTTCTTTGGGTCCACTTTCATCATCTGTCATGTGGGAAGAGCAGCATCCATTTCCGAAGTTACTATCAGCAAGGAAACACATGCAGTGTTGACACACAGTGCATGCCCAACATCTCTAGTTGGGTTCTTTCTACAGAAACTTTCCTAACTCACATCAATGGCTCGCTTTATGATTTACTTAGGGTCAATACCATCTAATTTGTTGTTTGCCTCACCATTAGTTTTGCTCCTTTCCCAACCACTGAACTGTAACCTTGATTAGATAGACTATGTTTTCCACTGAGCCTGAGGAAGCTATCAAACGGGGCACCTCTTTGTTATCGGAAGTTGGTCAATGCTAACAGTCAATGCCTGCTAGCAAGCACCAGGACAAGAGGAAGGTTCCTCCTCCCAGCTGCAAGAACTGACCCACCTGTGCCAGAGGTCCAGCTTACCTCTTCCCCAGTGTCTGGGCTTCCGATGCTGGCCAGTTCCCTCCTTCTCTGCACTCAGTTCCAATAAGGCTTCCTAGGAGATCCTTCAGGGGCTGCCCCTAGAAACTCCCCAGGCCTCTCAGACCACCTACCTATTTCCTTTGCTCCACAGAAAGCATTCTTATCTTAGAGTGTTCCCTGTTTACTTGTTTCCAGTCTGTCTCCTGCACCATGATATAAGCTTCACCAAGACAAGAAACAGACTGGCTTTGGGTCACCTTGTATTCCTAGATCCAGGACACTGTGGGATGTTCAGTGGACAATGATGGAATCAGTGAATGGTACTTGCTCTCTTATCGCCATCCTCTTCATACTACTGGCTAGCCAGACTTAAGAAGCCCTTGAGCCAAAGCTAGATTCCAGTGGCATCAGCCTCAAAAGAGATTTTAGCAGGAAACACACGGGACTAATGACGCACTGGTCAGAACAAGAGAACCTTTCTCACTGGCCTGATTAGAAAAGGTAATATTAGGTTTCCAGTATAAAAAGAGGCCCACCACGTACTCAAGAGTAAACCAGGCCTTTGCAAGGCACCAATCTTGGTAATGGTCCCTGCCCAAATGCACTAATGTCTCAGCTCAGCCTCTTCTCTTCGGCCTTCTTTTCTTTTGGACTATAACTTTCACAGGTCAGCAGTATGTCCATGATATTACAGTTACAACCTGTTTCAGGACAGCATCATCTTATCTTAAATGACAGAAGAATATTGTTCTAGGAAAACAGTCATGGCTTCCTTTGGATCATGGTTCTAATACAGCCCCTGGCAAGATACTTTCTTTGCCCTACACAGAAATCAGAGATCACTGTCAACACCACCACCAACTGCCCTGTCATTCTTAAGGTGTGAATAAACAGATCTGGTCCTTCTTCACCTTTATATTTAAAAACGAATAGTTGAAAAAAAAAAAAAAACAAAAACGGAGAATCGTTCTCTTGCACATCCACAGTCTACAAACACCTCTTCTGTGCCAAGTGTCAGAGCCACCTTTGAACTGGGCACTGCACTTTCTGCACATCCCAGTGCTCAGCAGCAAGTGTGAAGCCACAGGTGAAGGGAAGGAATGCAATTGTTTTATGGATGTGCAAGGGGGCAGCTGCCAGGGGCTTTTCACTAGTTTGATGTGGTGAAAGAAATCAGCCATGGCTGGCACCGCCACACGTTGTTTCGGAGACAGACCCTGTGGAGAGGCAACATCACACCTATCCTTTGAAAGTTCTGCTCATTTCAACCAACCGGCAGCATTTTCTGCCACATAATGGAGAAATTCACAGGATGCTGGGCCCCTCATGGCTTCTGTGGCTATAAAAACCTCCTCATACTGGATTTTTATATTTGGTAAATTAATAGTTTACTGTTCCAAGATTCCTACGTGTTTATATGATTGCTTTTCTGACATAAAAGTCTGCAGTTGTTATGGAAACATATGGTAACATTTGCTGCTAAATTTTAAATGCATTTTCTACCCCTGTTACACACCTGAAACGAAGCCAAAAACTCTCTTTGCTTTACATTAGGGTGAAATTCAAGCTGGCCTGGGTGACTATAAATGGTTACTGTTTGTCTTGGCTCCTACCTGTATCAGATTTAGACTGAGGAATCTTAGAGCAGAAATTACACGGGATAAAATGGATATTTCTAAATTACAAGGCCTGCAATTCCAGTGGCTCCAAAGATCAGCTTTCTGTTCATCTCGGCCTGCCAGGAAGAAAATGGTGGGACCGGACAATGAAGGGAGGCAACACTCACTGTCCGGAGCCAAATGCTTCTTGTTTTGATTAAAGGGAGGAGGAGATGGCAGGTCCAGATCAGTTAAGTCTTGTTAGCAAATTAAATGGCTGTAGATTATAATGGCGCAAGGTATGAGTCTTAGCCCCCGGCTGCCAGCAGGGGTGAGGGGAAGGATCAATTCTTGGGAGCCATTTTGTTTTACATCTCATCATTTTTATATGATTGTTGATGTTGACTCTAGGCCCACGGTAGCTTAGAAATGCTCATTGGACTGTTTCTGCTGTTGTTATTTTAAGTGCCCTAATTCCTCATTTCTCCAAACCTTAATACCTCACCCAAGTCAGGTTTCCTTGTACAATGTCATAAATACTACTTAAGAAAATGACATACTTTGGCTCAGGAAAACATCAGATAAGACAGTAACGACAGTGCTTGCCTATTTGAGCATTCTTCCTGGGACTTTAGATCAAGATAAATCAAAGCCACAGGAGCACTTCTGGGTATGCAGGAGGTCTTGCTCGGGGACCTGAGAGACCTACATTCCCACCTGCACCCTGTCCTGTGGGCAGGATTCCTGAATTCTGGCTCACTTCTGAACCTCCTAGGTTAACGCATCAGCTCTCATTTTGGGGACTATAACCACACTATTAACTGCCGAGTGTCAACTGAAATTTCCTACCAGAGTACATAGTAATTGCACTGATCTGAAGTTAACAGGGGAAAATGAAGCTACCTGCCTAGGTACAAAGGTAGTTTGTCTTTGCAACACAGACCCTTGTAAGGCAAAAACTATCTTATTTGTATCCTTACAGTACATATTCGAAGGGATGATGGCAGTGGGTTACAGTTTCCTTGCAGTTCCCGCCCTCCCTCCTCACATTGAAATGAAGAACTCCAAGTCCTCAGGCATCATACAGAATACTTTCAGGATGCTAAGGAGAGCAAGGCCACAGCAAACAATCCCAGCAGATCCCGGGAGCAGTTCTGGGCAGAGCCCTTAGAAACGTGGGTGAGAACAGCAATATCTTTTGCACTATTGCACATTTCTCCCCATTTGTTCTTTAGTGAAGAGAAGCTAATATTTCTTAATCCACTGGGACGCAGAAAAATGAACTGATTTAGAAGACGGCAGAACCTGCTGCTCGGGCTCAAGCCGGGGTCACTTAGAACCTGCACCCATGTTGGGTAAATTCCTGAGCTTTCCTGGGTTTTAGTTACCTGAGCTGCAGCACAGTGTGGGGGAAACAAGGAGCTGTGGAAAGACACCGAAGACCATGCCTGCCTATAGCAAAGATCCAGGAGTTAGCTGTTGCTATTTATCTCCACAGTGTGACCATTTTTTTTTTTTCTAGAAAGTACTGTACAGTTATGACTGAAACACATGATTTCTAGAGCCAGAATAGTTTGTAAGGCCAGCATGCCAGCAGCTCTTGACCTTCATTAATTTTAGCTGCACTTGTAAACTATCCACATTATTATATTTTTAGCATTGCTCACTAAATAAGCCTTCAAAGATAATAATGCTTTTAGTATTTATTTATTTAATTTTTGGTTTTTCAAGACAAGGTTTCTCTGTGTAGCTTAGGCTACCCTGGAACTCAGAGATCCACTTGTCTCTGCCTCCTGAGTGCTGGGATTAAAGGGGTGCATCACCACCACCACCACCACCCCAGGCTTGATTTTAGTCTTATACTCGAGCAATACTATTTGAGAACCATGGATCCAATATGCCAATTGTCATTTTTTAACTTAACCTAAAATATTCAAGTTGGCAGGAGAAAACAGTTTTTCAGATCTAATCCATAGCAGGGTGAGACCACAGTTAATAATAATATATTATATATTTCAAAAATTCTAAGAGTAAATTTAAGCGATTTTACCCTCCCCACCCCCGCCCCAGCAAAACAAACTAGAACTTTGAAAAATAAAAAGCCACCGTCAGTGTGTGGCAGGTACTTGAGTATCAGTTAACCCTGGGCTCGTAATCTCAGATGAGCTTGGAGATACCTTCGAGCTCAGTCACCCCCACCTTTGTGTGTGTGTGTGTGTGTGTGTGTGTGTGTGTGTGTGTGGTTTTTTTGAGACAGGGTTTCTCTGTGTAGCTTTGGAGCCTTTCCTGGAACTCACGCTGTAGCCCAGGCTGGCCTCGAACTCAGAGAAATCCACTTGCCTCTGCCTCCCGAGTGCTGGGATTAAAGGCGGCTTGTTAGCTCACACTACTGTCTCAACACTGGGGACTGACAATAGTCCCTTCCTCCCTGTCTAAGCTCCTGATGATTTGAACACTGTGTTGGGGCAGCCTGGAGATGGAGAAGGTCTTTTTGAAAGAAGCAAAAAAGGCAGTATCCAGTGGGCTCACTCAATCTCCACAGACTGGTTTAAATGTGTTTTGACCCCCATGCTAACTCAGTCTCAGGTGATACATTTGGCATGAGAAAAGATTAATTACTTATGAAAAACAAGCTAACATCTCTACAGCAAATATATTATCACAATATCGAGTGGGACATAAAGGTTTGCACTTGCATCATTAGTCCCGCTATAATAAATGAGAGACTCTCTGTGATGTATAGTATGGTAAGGAAAACACAGCTGCTTGCCTCTGTAGGAGAGTGCCTAGGTGTGCTGCACCTGAGTCTGCAAACCCTTAATAAGCCCTCAACAACAAAGCTGTATCCCTCACAACAGCAATGGCTGAAAACCATTATCTACGGATAATTAACTATGTCAGGACACTGAGGTCCTAACATGAGGTCCTCACAGTTCCCCACTATGGGAGAGACAGGCAAGCATTATTATACCGGATTACTAGTATCTCCTAAGAAGACTGATCCACTTGTGCAGTGTGGGTGCAAGCTGGGAGTGCATGCACATTTGAATTAGGGCTGGTTTCTCTGGACACTGTCACCTGAAGGGCAAAGCAGCCCTTTGAGTTCAGCAACTAGGAAGAAATACTTGGATTTGGTATTCAAATCTTAAAACTGTATTCCCAGTTCTGTTTATGTTCCTTCTGACTCTGTGACTATAGTGATGGTAAACAGGTGGTGTCACTGGGAAATCCCTCATCTAAATCACCACCACTAAAGAAGTCCAGAGTGGTCACGTGCAAAACATTCCTAGTGTGTTCATGATTGTCAAGAGTCCATTATTTTGCTTTCTTCAAAGATCTCGGTCATTTTGAGACTCTCCCCAATGATGCAAGGTGTTTTAATCCCTCAGTAACAAGCCTTTTTGGCGCTTGAAGACGAAAGCCCTGCTCCATTTATTAAGACGACTTCCTACTGTGTGGGGCTGGTTTTTACCTCATAATTAAAATAGCACCTGAACAGGACCATCTGTGAGTGTGGATTATGTTTTGTATGAAATGTATCTTTTCATTTTTTTTCCCCTGGCACATGTTTCTAGAACCTCATACATATTTTGTAAAGTGAGACTTTACAAAAGCATGCTTAAATGAACTTTTACTCAAAAAAGGAGAGCGAGGGAAGTGGGAAGTGAGGAGCAGTGGTTAGGGCATGCATTGCTCCCCGATGCCCTCCAATGCGGACATAAATGCACAGCACTGTGATTTGCCCACGGAGCCAACAAGCTAGCTGTCTCCGCATTCCGTTCCCAGGATGCTGCCAGTTTACAACAACCCGGAGAGACATAGTTTGCCACTTAATTTTCCTCTTCCCTTTTTCAAACACACAAATTTTGGAAAAGACATTATTTGTCCAAAAAGCTGCCAAGACATCGGCTGAGAACGGATTTAGATATACAGACTATTTTAGAAGTCACTCTCATTTAACCAAAATAAAGTCTCTTTGGGGGTGTTTTATTTTATTTTACTTTTTTTTTTTTTTTTTTTTGCACACACTGCAGATCCATAAATGCAGAGATTATAAACATTGATACAGACATTTCTCCCACAGGGTTTCTGACCTTCTGTTCCCTTTGCCATAGAAATGTGTTTCTTTGGGAAGGCTGGCTTACTTTAATGAAATGGTTCCTTTGGTACAGTGGGGCTGTGATGTCAACCTGGTCCATTCTAACAGCCCTTATGAAATATTTACAGTGAAATCTAACCACGAATGTGGAACAGCTGACTTTTGTGGTAGCCAAGGTTTGGGCTTACTCCATTCTCTTTAGTAAAGCAAAGCCATCATTTTATTTTTCTCTCCTCCAGAAGATCAAACACACATATGTCTAACATTTCCCCAACCACACCTCTATGAACCAGCAGTCTGGAGCAGTGACGCTATAAGATTACACTGATCACAGATGCCTGCGTGCAAGCCTTCGTTTACTTGAGGAGAGCAGCCCGATCCTCCACCCAGGACAGGGGCTCCACCAGATCATAACAGGAGAAATGGTCATTCCCTGGCAGAGGGGTCCCAGCCCTTTTTTTCCAGAACTAAACTCTCCATCAGAGTTGAACCCACCGACATTTTGCAGACACTATTTTTAATGTGATGACGAGTACCATCCACATCTCATTCACATTTGGAAACTTTCATATCCTTTCTCTGGCAAAGGAAAGATGAAACACTGCCCAAATCAACAATCTCTCTCTCTCTCTCTCTCTCTCTCTCTCTCTCTCTCTCTCTCTCTCTCTCTCTCTCTCTCACTCACTCACTCACACACACACACACACACACACACACACACACAGTGCTCTAGTCTGGTTGGAGTCCACTGCCAGTGGAGAAAACCTGTAATTCAAAGCAGTGAGGATGCCCATTCTGTATCAGAAACATACCCATACCAACCAGCTTCAGATATGTTTTTAATTAGCATGAATAATAACTACAAATATTTGAACTGGTTGTTAACATTTCAATAGTTGGTAGACCCCTGAAGCATACACACATGGCCTGATTTTTCCCCTTGAAACTGGGGAAGACCTAGGAATGTGGATCCTGTCTTTCTTGCAGGGCTGAACAGGGCCCACTTCAGATGTAGGGTGAAGTCCCCCACTTACACCCACTCAACCCCATCTCTATGGCTTCATCCATTTCAGTCACTGCCAGGCCTACAGACAGGACAGTTGGGTTTGCTAGTGAATTAGCAATGACAGGAAAATGCAAACATCTAACTCTTATGCCTGGTCAGCAAGAGCTCACATACGTCCTCCATAAAGCCTAGGGCCTCCTTGGGCAGCATTTTACCTCTGTGTGAGCCCTGCTAACCCTCCAAGCCAGGTCCCCTTAGCTTATTTACAGAACCCAGGTACAGGTGCTGCTACCACAGAAGCTGGTGGATACATGAACGCAATCGAAGCACCCAGAAACATGCAAGGGGACAGTGACAGCAGCCGCCTGGGAGTGGCTATTACTGACACGGATGAGAGCTCTCCCGTGCCAGCCACAGCAGCGTTTGTACACCACTCAACCCACACTCGGCTTTCTCTGCACCCGCATACCTTCCTAACACATCCTATCTGACTTTTGGGCCACAGCCCGTTTCCAGGGCTGCTGGAAGACGCCTTGCTTAACGCAGCTCCCAACTCTCAGAGGCCCCCTCAAAGCTTTTAAAGCTGGCGTAACATGCACAATGGCAAATGGAGAACCGGCAGCAGAAAGATCATTTACAGTGACTATACAAACAAGCTAAATGAAAGACTTGTGTTCAGTCATTAAAAATAATAATGCTAAACCCCGGGGGCTGAAATGTAGAGCTTCAACTTCGTGTGAGGAAACAGAAAAGGAGTGTGGTTATTATCCCAATAAGATAACATGCTAATTTACTTAGTAGGCAATTTTAGAGTATGTTCACAGTGAAATCTCACTTTATCAGATTATATGAAAAATAACAACCACAAATAAAATGCTCACTCAAGCCTAGGGCTTCTGTAAGATAGAAATCACCATGTGGGAGGCCAGCAAGGGGCCGTTGGAGGGAGCTGGCCCTGGGAGACTCCTCCTCAGTGCTTGCCCAGGCTCCTGGACCAAGCTCAGGTTAGAATAATGTTATCTCCCCCACACTTTGCAGATGATGCCTAACGGCATGACAACAGAGAGGAGGAAAGGTCTCTGGTCCTGCCTACCTGAAAGTTTCTGTAAAGTAATGAGTACCGACAGCTTGGGGACTGTCCACCTGCGCTGCCTGCCTCCGCCTGCCTCCAAAGTGAAACCACCAGGGATTGGCAGAAGGCACTTGTCTGACAGGGCCAGGACAGCCTTCCTCCTCCATGACAGCCGGGCCTACCCTCTTCAACTTGACCCACCATAATTCCTTCACAAGGCAGCCGCGAGGCAGCTGACGGCGGCAGCTGCAGCTCCTAAGCGAGATGGATGGAATTTTCATAACTGGTTCCCCAAGTTACATTTTACCTTCAAGATAATTTATGAGCTGCTCTGGAGCCTTGAAGAGACAATATGCTTGCCATAAAATTAACTCTAACAGTCTTGTAGGTTATAATTAACACTGGGGGGGTAACACCAACTGGCCGAAACACATGGTATAATTGATGGTGAAGCTGGGGACGAAGGAAGCTTGCAATGTGGTGATGGCCATGCACACACCCAGCCCAGCCCAGGCTCTGCCTTCTTGGAAGCATCATCGCAGTCACCCGGCAGACCTCAGATCCAGGGACAGAAAAAGCCAGAGCGGGGCAAGGAAGGAGCTACAGGGTTTGTTGGCAAAACCACGGGGCACGTGGGTGGGTCCACAGCCCAGAAGGGCACCAAACTTGGAGCTATCGGGGAGCTAGGCAGTGTACTTAGAGCTCAGGCTGAGCCTCACAGGGGAGCCTTCCATGAAAACATGACTGCATTTTAAAACAAAACAAAAAAGTATCTTTGCCAGTGAAGAAAAGGAAACATAAAATGAGAATCCAAGTTCTAGAAAGGTCCTCCCAGGACTCAGGGTATACCCTGGGAGGCCCATAGCATGGAATCTCTGCCACAGCTCAGGCATATCTCAGGAACCAGCAAAGGTGATCGACTAAACATGAAGGTTTATTAAATTACAAAGTGCAGGGGTGAAGACCGAGGAGGCTAATCAGAAGTCATGCCAATCACTGCATTTTTTTCTGACTTGGCAAGCGATTCCTGTCTGTGCCTGAGGCCCGAACTGCCTGACCACCACCTGAGGAACCATGACCACACCAAACACACTGGGACCGCCAAATGATTTTAATGAGCACTTTTAAGGTGGCTGGCCTGATTTTTACTTTTTGATTTGTTGTGTTTTTGTCCCAGGACAAGATATTGGAAAATTCTGATAAATGATGCAACAGTGTCCCCTACAGGCCAACAGTACTGCTCTCCTCCCCTCCCCCAGTCCCTTCTAAACCCAAAGCCAGTTAAACTTTTATCTATAACCTGGAATATTCATTATAGAGTAAATTTGTAAAATACACTGGGGACACCCCTGAGATAGAATAAAATTACTATTCTTCACATGTAGTAAATTGTTTCCTGGATATAAACATACTGTACAGCTGATGACTAACCCGTGATGGAGCAGATAAATCACTACCCTTTCACCTTAGGGCACCTGCTCAAGTCAGCCTTGATTAACACAGCCCCAAAATTACTTGACCTGGAGGATGTACAGATTCTTGGAGGCTAAACTTTGATGTTCTCATCTTCCTCCTCACCCCTACCTTCTGAAAAGATTCTAATCAATATAAAAAAACAACACAGCTATAAAAGACAGAAACTCTCCAAGATTAATGGCAGCGAGATTCATACAGTATGGGCTGCAGACAGCTGCCTTATGGAGAGATGCTTTCCCGGCTGGAAGGCGAGGTGTGTTCAGGTAGTAGAGGAAATATGTATTTACAGATACACGATTGCTTATCTCCACACTGGGAAAGATCTGCAAGGACTGGAAGTCCTGTTCTGTGAGACTCAAGTCAACACACTAAGCCATGTGAGTGGCTGACAAAGCTTGGTCATGGTGCCCCTAGCAGCCGAGCTGGGCATGCTGGCTTAAGTTTCATCTCTACTACTGACTAGCTGTTGCCTTGGGCGAGGTGCTCTGCATCCTATCCTGTCTTCTCATCACAGAGAGCACTGAGAACTCTGCCTGGCACTTAGGGCGTTCTCAACTAGTGCTAGCTGCTACTGTTGCTAACATTGTTTCCATCCCAGATTTCAAGAAAAGAATAAAGAAAGCCATGCCTAAGCTTGCTGCTCTCTAGAATCTTTTGTCAGAGCTGGAAGATGACATCTGCCTTGAGGGTCATGTGGATCAAGACATTGTTTTAGGTGAAGTTGAAAAAAATCCAACCTGTCTGTGAACTGCCTAGATACCTATGGCCAGTTGCTAATAGGACTCAACCTGGATCCCAGACCTACACCTGTCAATTCGAGGTGACAGTGTTTATCACAAGCCCAGACCAGGACTAGCCCAGCTTAGACTTGCTCTCTCCACCCCTTCAGCAGCATTAAGCCTCCATTATGAGGGCAGGATTTTGCATCAGGACACTTTGTCAAAGGTGGGGACAGTCTGAAAGAGGGGCTGAGTTCCTTCTTTGTTCTTTTGATCTGTCTTAGTCACTGTTCTACTGCTGTGAGAAGACACTGTGACCAAGGAAACTTACAAGAGACAGCATTTAACGCGGGGGGGGGGGTTGTTTACAGTTTCAGAGGGTTAGTCCAGATCAACATGGCAGGAAGCATAGCAACAGGCAGGTAGGCATGGTGCTGGAGCAGTAACTTAGAGCTTACATTTGATCCTCAAGGACGGAGGGAGACAGGGAGGGAGAGAGAGAGGGAGAGAGGGAGAGAGGGAGAGAGGGAGAGAGAGAGAGAGAGAGAGAGAGAGAGAGAGAGAGAGAGACTGGGGCCTGGCATGGGCTTTTGGGCTTTTGAAACCCCCAGTGACACACCTTCTCTAACAAGGCCACACCTCCTAACCCTTCCTAAACAACCTACCAACTGGGAATGAGACATTCAAATACATGAAGGTATGGGGGCCATTCTCCTTCAAACCACAAGATGATGATGACGTGATGATGGTTACAGAATACTTAGTGTGTCAGGCACTTGTCCTAGGTGTTTTACAAATACTCACTTAAGTCAACCCTGTGCAACAGGTCCACCATTACCACCTCCCCACAACTACCCCACCCCACCCCACCCTGGCAAACAGGAGAACAGAGGTTCAGAGGGAGTTAAGTAACTTGTTTAGTTACAGTCTTCAATTGTACCTTCCCTAGAGTTATGGAAGATTATGGAGCCAAGATTCAAACCCAGATAATATGACTCATAATCTACACAGACAACCACTATGACATATTACTACAATTTGTTCTAGAAAAAAAACCCTACTTTGTTCCACATTCAAAATTGAGAACAAGAAATCTCTTGAGAGAGGGTAGCAAAGACTCTATCCAAGGACCCACATCATTTATGGTTTTCTTCTTCCTCCATCTTATTCTCAACGACAGGCAGTTTTCCTACCCACCAGCAGCCAGCACATCTCAGCAGAGGAAGGGTAATCCTCAGAGGCTGATTTCCTGTGACTCACCTAAGCAGAGCCTCCATCTTCCTTCCCTGGGACCTGGGTTTCCATGAAATCATGACTCAGTCTCTTTCTGAGTATTTATTGTTCTATGTTACATAATCCAGTTCTCCAATCAACTGTTACTCATCACTATTGCCCCAGGGCCTAGGATAGCACCTAGTAGCAGCTCAGAACTCAATAAATATTTGCAGAATCTACATGTGACTGACATCAGTCACAGCAACAATAACAACCATTGACACAGGATTGTGCATTGTCACCCATAATCCCAACATCTATGGCACAGGTGTGGCTTTTCAAGGTCTCTCTTAAGGGGATTTCCCAATACAACACTTGGACTGAACTTACGTCTTTCTTAAAGTGAAGGCTTTAAAAGTGGCAAATGTCTGGTAAAGTAACTTGGAGCCAGGGAGCAGGCAATCAAAGGGGCAATTAATGTGGAATCCCGAGGCTGGTGCTCCTGGGGATACTGGTGTCCTGTGGGGACCTGACAGCCGTAAGCCTTTCCAACTACAAAGGAGTTATCACAAGGGACCATTTATGAGGAAGATCGGACAGGACAATTTGCTCTTTAACCTGAACGGGACGGCTCTGGTTCAGTTCTCTTGAGCGCTCTTCACTCCACTCTTCACAGTTTACAGACACACTATGCAGGCTTCCACTGGGAAACAGCGCCTGCCAACCCACGGCCGCACGCACGCACGCACCCACCCACCCACCTACCCACCGCCGCCCCCACACACTAGAAGAGAAACTCCAGAAGAGAGGCCTCCTCTTCAGTTCTGTTCACCGCTGTGGTTCCAAAGCCTGGAGCAGGCCTTGGGAAACAGCCTCCAGAAATATCTGTTGAATAGATAAATGTGTGAATCAATATTTTCTCAAGAGCTAAGAAGCACTGCCTATAAGACCAGGCAACAACGAATCACAATCAGTAACCTGACAGAGCTCCAGCTTACCAGCCCACGTGCTGACTCTATTAATAAGATGTGCAGAAGGCAACTGGCTTCTGTCCCCATCAAACTCTTCAAATAATGATAGTAACAATGGCAACAACAGTAACAGCACTGCCCACCTGAAGATAAGCTGCTGTATCTTGGACCAAAGGTAACCCAGCTCTTCATTCATTTAGTCCTTGCTCTACATTCATACCATGTTTCAATCCCTACACATTTACGGGGGTTTTACGGAGTTATCAGGTTTTATGGAGTGATCTAGTTCAGAGACACAGAGGACATTCTTTTGCTAAGGGTGGCAGATAGCAGAGGCTAAAGAAGAACAGACACATTAAAGAAGAAAAAAAATCAATGCGCTGATTGATAGGCCAATCCCCCCTCCCCTCATGTCTCCTCATGCCACCGGGACAGTACCCACAGGTCACAGATTCATCTATGGCAAAGGACAGTGTATACGAACTCATGCTAAAACTCCTAGTGCCCAACTAACTAACTGCCCAAAGAATCAGCCACTCTGGAGCATGAAGGACACTATTAGACATAGTCAGAGGATGCGGTCACAGTCTATCTCAGCAGGTGACTGTCTCAGTCTCCCAGGGCACCCCTGGGGTTAGTGACGACACATACCGTTACCACAACTGGAACATGAGATATGGCCCAAATGGGTAGTCACCGAGGCGCAGGACACCAGCAGGTAACTAGGACAAGGGAGCTGGCCAGAGCAGCTAGAACACTTAGGACTTACAACACCTGCAGCTGGGAGTGTTAGAGCATTCAATAGTCTCTTCCACTGTAGAAGGTCCATCGGCCGCAGCCTGGGCTGAACCCAAACCTCATCCAGAGGCATGACCTTCCAGAGGCCTCTAGGGCCTGACCAAACCTCCCCATGCTCCATCTTCTCTTTGACCCAGGGCAGGAAGTTACGAATGGCTGGCTCAAGAATGAGACCCTGGTGTTTGTCCTGGTGCTAGCAGTCCCTTGATGTCTTCTCCCCCAGCTAGCCTGTGTCCGAAGCTTTGCGTTCAAGATCCTGCCTCCTTCCAGCTGCAAGTATTCTACCCTTGATAAGGTCAGAGAAGTAACTCATGTGCATTTCCGGTATTAGGGCTCTCCCCTCCCCTCTAAGTTCAAGGTTCCAGCTCAGCAAGGTTAAGGAAACACCAAAAGAAATGCAAAGTACTTAGAAACACGAGCATGGGCTGGGGAGTATTTCTTTCAGGCAGTCGGAGAGCCAGGGACCTTGGCAGATGCCAGGCCCACATGAACAGTTTCTAGCCCCCTTGCTGGGATAGGGCATTATTACAATGGGAGACTGTTCAATGCTACAACAATCCCAGCTGCTGGTGTTCTAAGTGTCAAGGACGCCAACAATATTCTGTTCAACCTGTGTTAGAGAAACAAGTACAAACACTGAATCAAGTCAACAGAGGAGAAATATCTCTCAGTAGCTGTGTGTGTGTGTGTGTGTGTGTGTGTGTGTGTGTGTGTCCCATGTGCATGCATGAGCATGTTATGGGAGACTGAATCCAGGGCCTTACACATGTTAAGAATGCCTACTACTGAACTTCAGCCCCAGACCCATGCCTTTTCATAACCAACCGGAATATGCACATGAATATTCAGAGGTGTATTTATTTGTAATAGTTCCAAATGTAAACAGCCAGATGTCCAACAGCTAATACCTGGGTAAATAAAATATGGCATATTCATATAACGGAATATTATTCAACACCAAATAGAATGAAGTACTTACATATTATGACATGGATGAGCCCTGAAATTATGCTAAATGGAGGAGGCCAAATTTGTGTCTGCTTACAAAACTGTTCATAGCGGGCAAATCTTTAGATACAGAAAGTAAACTGGTGGCTGCCAGTGGCTGTGGGGAGAAGGGAAACTCTGAAGTGGCGGTTCCCAGATAACAGGCTTTGTTTGGGGTAGGGAGTACGCGGCAACCAGACAGTGTGATGACTGGATAGCCTGGAGCAGACACTTCAAAAGTCACTCACTGTGTACTTCACAACGCTGACTTTTAGATCATACAACGTTTTATTCTCTTTGGATTGTATCTCAAGTTTTCAAGTCCCCTAATGACCTTGCTTTTCTCTTATTATTGTGCTTGCTCTCAGACAGCAACAAGTTAAGGCACTGTCTGCCAGTGAGCAGTGCTGTTCACTGTCAGGTGTACCCCCTGCCCGGTCAGCCAGATCCTTTCCTGCCACACCCCCGCCCCCCAATACACAGTCAAGTCAAAACCAAAAATATGCTAGTTTGGGGTAATGTTTAGAAGCGTTTTGTGTCTATTTTCAATATAATTTCAGTCTAGGTGAGGCTTCTATTATGCAGACAATATAGCTCAGAGTCAGAGCCTTCAACACCACAGAATACTAGTCTTTTAAGACCTCGGCGATGTTGGCTGAAGAGATGGTTCGCTGGTTAAGAGCACTAGCTGCTCTTCCAGAGGACCTGAGTTCAATTTCCAGCAACCACATGGCAGCTTATAACTGTCTGTAACTTCAGTTCTAGGGGACCTGACACCCTCACACAGACATACATGTAGGCAAAATACAAATGCATATAAAATAAAAACAAACTATTAAAAAAAAAAGACCTCTACGATGCCATTTTTGATGAGCAGGTTACAGAGCAGCTCCATACTCCTCCTTCCACCGCCTCTCTAGAAACCTGTGCTATCTCATCCCCAGAGAAGGCCCGGAACAGGCTGCAGAGCACGCCATCGTAGGAACAGCGTTGTGGGCAGTAGTTTGTACATAGTTAAGCATACAAAATATACAACAGAAGCTCACTGAATGAAACCATTCTAGTCTCAGAAAGCAGAGGGTCATGATGTGCCCGTCCTCTCTGCAGAAAAGAACAGAGCTGTATGGTGTCCGGCATCACACCGGATGCAGGGCACTGCACATTTGTGAGATGAATGCTGGGGGACTACACTTTGCTCACTGGGTAAACAGTGCATCTCTTCCAGAAAAACTACAAAGTCTTAGTCGGCATGCAGTGCCCAGGAGCCATGCACAGACCCAGTGCCGCAACACGCAGAAGGGCCATATGCTGAAATGGACACCCTTCTTGTTTTGTTTTGTAAAGCATTTTCCTGAACCTCCTCACTGAAACTGGGCAAACAAGCAGACACAGAGCGTTTGAGAGTCATTCTGACATGCTCAAGTCATGTCTCATCCCTGAAGCTGAACGTGGGTAATTATGCCATCAATGCCTCAGCATTTTCAGCACTCTGACTGACGTGCTGGCGATGTGTATAAGATAAACAAAGGCACCGATTTTAGATTTTCTCTACAAAAACAAATCAGGCATGGACACTGAACTGTACCTTTTCTTTGGTGGACTTTTCAAATGATAATTCCTTCCCCTGTCACCATTAAATCTTAATCCATTCCAGCTCCTTGCATGGGTCATTGAGTCTATATGTACTGCTGTTATTTTAAAATGTTTCCCCTTGGTAGGAAAAGGGGGGGAGAAAAGATGTTGAGAGCCAGATGGGCCTCTTCACAGTTCATTTATCAAACCTAATACGCCGGGCTCCACCCTCCTCTCTCTCACTATTGCAGTTAAACTTCCATATAATTTGGTAATCATTTTCATTATCAGACAGTGACCCAAAGCAGCCGATCCTGGGGTACTCAGTCCCTGCAGCTGCTCTTTTTCTGCCTGCTCCTACAGTAGACCCTAAGAGCTTCGGATTTTATTAGCTGCAGACTGACCTCTGGGCTGCGGAGGTCAAGAAGGGGTCAGATCAGAGGGCTTGCCCAGTTCTTTAAAAGCTATAACAAGCTGTCCATCAGGCAGAGTGGACTGTATAAACAAAGGCAAATCTTCAGAAATTCGGTACCACTTCTGTTAACACTTACCCGGCATTCACACGGTGCTCCTGATGTACTTTGGATCATTCAACTCTGGGGATGTGAATAGACAGCCCTAATAAGCCTATTTGGAGAGGGCTGTTTATAAGATTATCCAGTTTGGGGAAGGAAGCCCAACAGCGCTCAGATGTGCCTCTAGAATCACAGGCTTGTGTGACACTGTGACAAACTCAGTTACCCCAAGTCACTGCAGCGCTGACACTTTCCTCAGCCAGTTAAATCACAGGGAACATATGCTTTTGGTTTCAGACATGTGGAGTCCCAGACAATGGCTCCGCTCCTGGCCTGAGAGAGGGACAAATATTTTATGACCAAGTTACAAGTTTCACTGAAAATGTTCTCTGGAGAACATGATGGCAGATGAGCCTGCTGAAGGAAAGGCTTACGATGGTGGACTGGCACTGAAGATATGCCAGGGGGTGTCGGGCTGACCCGAGGTTCTTGAAGTTGTACAGTTCAATGTGTATTATGAGTTAATTAGAGACATCTGGATGCAACTTTCTAAAGAAAAAATTTCTCCTATCTAATCTAACTAGTCCCTTGACAGCTTTGATGAGGGTGAAGTACTGTAATCGACTGCTCGGTCTCTGATGAGTGTAATTGTTTTCTGGTAAAGCACAGCAGGTTTTTGTTTTGTTGTTGTTGTTGTTGTTGTTGTTTTCTTCATGTGATTCTAAAGCGCACAATAAGCCCATCTTTAAAACCCAGGCAGCAGGGAAGAAAAGCACTTTCTGGGATGTTTTATAACTTTTACCACCACCCACTGGATGGCCAGGCGCGGCCTGGCCTGTGCCAGACGCCGGGCAACGCTTTGATGAGGAAAGAGAGGGCTATGGTGACCGTCTGTTTATCCGGCTCATATGGATGAGGCTTTGAGATAGGGCACCGAGATGGGAGACATCAAATGGGGTACAGAAGGCTGGGGGAGGAGCGCGGTTATTTAATACTCTGAGGACACTCTGCCTTCGGAGCTCTCAGGACACCGACCTCTTGAAATTTTCTTTCAGGTGTTTGGTTTTAAGAGGGTCTGCTCAGTGTCAGCTGCTAAGCCCTTCTTCCCTCCGTCTCTGCCACAAAGGACTTGCGAATTTGTGTTTCAGATGCTAGACTACATCAACTTCAACACTGGCTCCAGCTCCTGATTAAACTGTTAGCAGTAAAGGGCCAGAAATGCTGAAGCCAGACTCCTTTTAAACAGGCCATCCCGGCCATGCGGTCTAATGAGTTGATGTCATAGGAAATTACTGCTAACAAACTATAGGCACCCAACAAAAGACAGCCATCCCTGGTGAGCGTGCACGCTGGGCTGGGCTGCCTTTAGAGAGGGAGTGTGGGAGAGAGGCCACAGGGGACACATTCTTCTCTCCTTTCTGTCTCACAAGTAGCACTAGGGAGAAGACAGGAGGTGGCAAAAGAGAGAGAGAAACCTTTCTGGTGTCCTAAAGCGGATAGGCCATCATTTAATAAAATATAATACAAATAGAATAATGGTCCCTTTGTCGCTGCCGTTGAAAACTCATTTACTATGACTACAATGTGAGGAAGGGGCAATCCTGAAAACTGTGAGACTCCCCTTAAGCTCAAGTCTGAACTGGCCAGAGATCATGCAGCCCCGGAGGAAGCAGCTTTCTGACACCCAGTGAGAAGCAATAGCTCATGCTGTCTTCCTTGGAAAATGCTGCTCATGTCTCATCCCTTTTGAAACACATCTATTTTTATGATTATCGTTACTAGTAAAGCTATCAATTATTGTAAATTCTGCTGTATGAAGTTTTAGAGAGTATCATGGCTATCAAGAAAATTGTTCTTTGACTCCCAGGCACATAGAATTTCTAGGCATCAAATAGAACCATGAATAAAACACAGTATCATCTTCTGATTCCTCTCCCTCTTGTGTGGAGATAGATGAGAGTTCAGGATTTCTACCAGCTATGCACATAGAAGAGAATCCCAGCATTTGGAGGAGGCAGCTCTGACCTCTCAGATGTCAACTGTTTTCAGCAAGATAACCCTAGACTTCCTCTGCAAGCACATTCCGTCAGAACTGATGACTTACACAAACCTTCCACCAGTGACAGCTTTTCCAGTCACAGGGATCTCCACGCACAAAGAAACCAGGCTGAAGCAAAAGGAATCTCTACTCAGCCAGTTCCTAAAATGAGACCAATAGATACACTACTTCCAGTCTGTCCCTTGCAGTAACAGTGGACTGGGTGGACCTCCCAGGCATCTGCCTAACTGGATGGCAAAGCTAGTCTTCAGACTGCTGATCGGAAAGGGCACTTGGGCATCAGGCACTTCAGCTGCATTATGCTCAAGATACAAACCTGCAGAATAAATGTTACACTCGAAGAGAACTCATCCACACATATGGACGGCGTCAGGCACCATTATAATTGACGAGGTTACCATGGGCAGGAGGGCCAACTCTAGCAAAGAATGTTTGCAGTGTGCTTCTTTCCTATGGCCCCACAAATGAGAGACAAGCGAGCCGGGGCGGGGACACGACCCCCACCTCCCAGCAGCACAAACCTGGCATGCCATTCTTTCCTCAGGTTCTGGCGCAGGGTGAGTGGGGCCAGGATGGCAGCCAGAATTTCACTCCTTTGTTCCACAGGGAGGCCCTCTCCTTTAACTTCACGAAGCACAGCATTTGTCTAGAAGAAATGATCCCCAAAAGAGAAAGAAAAAGTGAAAAATTAATAATAAAAAAAAGCCCATAAGCAAATAAGGACAGTAAATCAATGGCTTTTTTATTACAGTTCCCTTGCTAACAAATCAATACGGTAAATGATGGTCAAAAATGGCCAGCATATATTCTGGGTTTAATCAATGTACATGGCACACAGGGCAAACTCCAAAGCACCATTGCCTAAAGAAATGTGTCCAGACGCTATGCATTCTCACTCTCATTTCCTCAGCACACCAACCATTTTTTTCCCAGGGAATTGCCTACCATGAGCTATTATTAGAAATGATTTTCGTGGACTGGTCATTGTGAGTTGTTTGTTTTGCCTTAAATACAACAACAAAAAAAACAACAAAGGAAAAACAGACACTGACTTGCCCTCTGTTCCCCTCCCCCAGCAGAGGCTTTCTGCATGGCCCCTCTCATCTGAATCATTACATTCAATTTCTAACCATGTCACAGGTTGGGGGGGTGTTATCATTCATTTTCCTTGCTTGTTGCAAAGAAGGAAATAAGAGCATATTAACCAGAAAGAGCAGCATATCTCAATAAACATCTTTAAATTATATGAATATTACTAGTATTTATTTGCTCTTAAATAATCTTTGGTTTTGCTTTTAGTTATGTGTATTTGTGCATGCTTGTGTGTGGCCATGTGCAAGTGAGTGCAGGAAGGGGCTGGATCTCTTGGAGCAGGAGTTATAGGTGGTTGTGAAGCGCCTGGCATTAGTGCTGAGAACCAACTCACTTCCTCTACAACAGCAGTATGCACTCTAACTGCTGAATCAACCCTCAAGCCCCACATTTATTTAATTTTTACATATTTACTTTTGGGGTCTCTGTCTATGTATACATACTATGTGCATGCACGGGAGTTATGAGTATTGATTCTCTTCTATCATGTGGGCCCCAGAGCCTGACTCAGGTCATCAGGCTTGGCAGCAAAGCACCTCTATGTGCTGAGCTATCTCGCCAGCCCCATGAATGTTATTTTAATTTCAATCAGTATGAAATCTGTGGGGATTCTAGAGCATTCTTTTGTAAACACTAGTGTACCCAAATATAAACATATATCAAATAGAATACAAGTCAGAAATATCTAGACAGTTCCAAAACCATGATGAAAATGAAGCTGGTTTTCCTCTGAATTTATAAAGATAGTTGTTAATGGCCTGGACAAAGCAAAGGTTAGTGGGACTGAAGCACCCTGTGTCCCCGCTGCTCAGCTCACGCCTTCTGTGTCTGATGCTGATGCAGCCGCTGACTTGCAGGGAGCACAAACAATTTGCTTCTCGTGGAACTTGAAATCCACCTCTCTGCTCCACTCGAGTGTTCTACAGCGTATACTTATTATCCCCGTCACATCTTGAGGAGGGCCCAAGAGTGTTTACTGTGTCTGTTGCCGACACCGACTCCTGTGTCCAGCAACAGACCTTGATTCCCTTAGGGAAAGTCCTTTCTCTCATTGCTTGTGGCCATGAGGACTGTCACATCCCTATAAGGACATGAGCCAAGTCACTCTGACTCCTTTATCTGGTATGTAAGACTCTTGAGAGTATGGTGCAGAAAGGCGTGTCTTCAGAGGTGACCCATCATGTACCTTAGCATCTAGCACACCTTGTCTTTGACACGCCTCGTTTCTCCCGAGCATCCTGTCCGGTCTTTCTCCTCAAATCATCTGAGTTGCCCATATCTTTTAAATAAAGCCTTAATTTTTTAACTCACCAGAACCTATGTCTGATGCTTAGACTGGAATCCTCTGGCAGGCACAAAGTTAAGGTAGGAGACAGTATCTCCTCTGTGATAGGTCCTAGCTGGGATGAGAACCCTGACTCACAGGATCCTGGGGGATGGCGGCAGGGGACACTCAATCAGCCTCCACAGAAGTAATGTGCCAGTCCTCCAGCCCAGAGAGGAAGCTTACTTTCTCTAGACAGTTCCAGTTTGCGATCTAAGATCCAGCAATGACATGCCCCACTTAGGGCAGATAGAGGATAAGAATGAATCAAGCAGAGGTTCCCTGAAGAGAGCATGTGCTCTGGCAAATGGCCACAACTGGGCTCCTGTGAACTCTGCCATTCAGATATGCTGCCACTTAAGGGCCAAATCAGGAATTTCCAAAACAAAAACCCAACCCATTGGCAGGAGAATATTAAATGTGAATACTCCTGGTTTTGTTCATGTTGGAAATTCACTAACTTTTTTTAATATCATGTAGGCATAAGAAACATGGTGGGCTAAACAGAACTCAGGCAGCTGCTAGCTAGCCTGCGGCTTTTAATTTAAAAGAAGTCTTATTTCAGAATGTCTTACTCTCAACAGCTCTGTCCCTGGTCTGGAACACTCTACATCACACAGTTGAAGTTGAAATCGGCCTCAAAAAGTCACCTAGTGTACAAGCATGCCCGTGTGTACACGATACTTCACCGAAACCAGGGACAACAGACACATCCAGTCGGCTCCAAATATGGTGAAAACAATTTGTAGAGCGTCTTCAGTGTGCCCTCACCTCTACCACCATTTCAACTGCGTTCAGTAGCTCGTTTTGCACACACAGTGAGGAGCCTCTACGAGGGGGAAGAGAAGGCATGTAGAAGGAAGCTTCACAGAAGCAGAGGACACTGTCCCGTTTACCACCACTTCCCATTAACCACTCAACATGTGTCAAAATGACAAATGAGAAAGAAACATAAAAACCAGGCAGTGCAAACAAAAGGAACAATGGACGACTCTCAAGAAATGACTATTACATACGTGATACGCTCATAAAACTGGTAAACTGTGCGAGCACTGTATGCTTCATGAGGGGCTCTTCACTGGCAAGAATTAATTTCATGATCTTATAAAATAATCAGACCCCCCAGGTTTCAGTTCCCTGGGCTTCAGGCATTCTCTCATACCCTTACAGGCTATATAACATCTCATATTTTTTCTTTAAATTGACCCATATTAAAAAAAAAAATAGAAAATATGTATACTTTAAAGAAAAATGGAGAAACCCGTGGTGCTCCTCAGAAATGAGATGAAAGCCATAAGACGGGAAAAGCAAGCTGTCTGCCTGCCCTGCCCCCCGGTGGGCCACTGCTTGCCAGGGACCCCAGAGAGCAGCACACTCCCAGAAGTGTGGGGAACTAAAGCCCCACCACATTGCAATGAGGATGCTGACACCATCGTGAGGACTGAAAAGAGGCCCAGGGAATCCCCTTCTCCCAGTCCTCCAGGCGCGGACTCCTCGGTGTCAGCTGACTTCATCCTGGGAATTCCTGTGGGCCTCATGATGCGTTCAGGAGGGAAGGCCATGGCAAACATAACCATATAGCATTTCCCAAGTTTAGAGGGAAGTCACTGAACAAAAGGAAATTCCAGAATGTCAAAGAGCATCCCTCTTAATGATAATTAACTGATATTTCCCTTTATACTAATGCCAGCTCCTCAAGGTTGACTTACCTGGGGAATGTTAGTAGGTATTTTCCCATTAGTACTAACACAGAATGTTGATGTATGTTTCGTTTTATATAAACAATCTCCCACTAGCCAAAACACATTACCTCTCCCCTCAGTCACAAACACGGAAAGCAAGGCACAGGGTCAGGAGCATGCCTTAAGACTTAGACCCCCTTTCAATAAAGTCGGAGAAGATAATGGCCAGGTAAGAATGAACCAAGCATATTCTTAAGAGGACTAGATGTTCAATCTGACTCATCCCCTAATGGCAAGGCCCTTCTCTATCTGCATATAGACACATGGACTGGTGGTCCAAAACATCTGCCATTCTGGTTATTAGTGTTCAGTTTCATCTCACACTCTGTTCGTCTACCACGTGCAAAAAATGCTAGTTCAACAAAAAGATGCCAGAAAGGGTTGACTACTTGAAAATTTAAAAACTTTGTAAAGCTATCTGGCAACCATGACCAGAATCCTCCGGCGTGCCAGGAACACAAGCACATCACTTTGTACATTCCAAGTGCAAAGGCTCTTCTGGAGTAGCTTCCACTTTTGCAACTGGCCTTGACTTGCCCTGACCTCCAGCCACCGGGCTGAAGAGAGCACTCTCTCCTAGGCTCCTGCCCAACACTTGGCACATCTTCTAGGCCAATCTTCTTCCCAAGACCATCAACTGTTGCCATCCTGAGGTCATAACCCTCATTTTCCCATCTCCTTTGCCTGCTCTCTCTGTAGAAAGAACTCTGAGGGACCCCCCGCCCCGTAGACTCATGACATCTACACATCTCTCCTCTACACTGACTTCTGCCTCATGCAGCCAACCACTGGCTAGCTCTTCTTAAACATGACACCTCAAACATGGTATCACAGCCTCCAGCTGTCCACATCTGAACCACCTTTGCTCCCCTACCTCTCTTCTCCTCCTCACCAATCCTACCCTAGACCGAGTGTCCCCATTATCAATGCGATGACGCAAACTCCATCCCTGGAATCATCCAGGCTCCCCTCTCCCTGCACAGACTCCTTTCAGCTCAGTACTAAATCCTGACTTCTCTCTTACACCTGTCTCTTCCGGCCCCCTCTCAGTTCAGACCTCTCACCTATACCGCATGATGGATTTAGACTGTCATCAATCTTACCCATCTATGAATTCTTACTTTAAGAGAGAACATGTTAAGGTCTGGGGTGTAGCTCAGTGACAGAACACTTGCCTATCATGCACAAGTCCCTGGGGAGGGGGAGGGAAGAGGTAGAGGAGGGCAGAGCAGGAAAAGAGAAAGGAGGAAGGAAAGGGGTCACTTTTCACAGTGCAAGTCTGAACAAGTTACTTTCTTTCATATAATTCAGCATTACCCACGCCATGGTTTGTGAGCTGTCTGCATGGAGTCCTGGTACTCCATAAAGCTGAGTAACCTCAGAGATGAGGACCTCTGGTCTCCAGAGCCCAATACAACCAGGGTATTTCTGCTTATGCATGTTTTAGTTGTTAAAATTCAGAGATTAAAAAAACCCAAATATATTTTTAAAAAGCTCAAATTCCTAAGCAATGCAAAACCAAAACCAAAATAGAACAAAGGAAACCTTGGCATCTTGGTGTGCATCCTGCTGTCTTGGCCCATTTTGTCTCTCGCCATCCTCTACTGCATACAAACTGCTAGGAACTTCCTGAAAACAGCTGCAGGAGGTGCTCTCTGGGATCCTACTTACTCTTCAAGACACATCTCAGATCACACCTCCTTGCCAACGTCCTGCATGGGCCACAGACTTGTCCCAGACTCAGCTGGTCTGACCACCTCTGAGCATGTCCTACACCATATCTCAGTCCACTGTGTGTCTTTAGTCATCTCCATGGTTCCTCCTCCACAGGGCTGCTCTTTCAGAACAGACAGGCGCCACGTCCATTTCCGAGGCTCCTGGGCGGGCAGCATGCCATGGCAGCAGACTCCTGAGGGATGCCTCTGAATGAATGAAACCCAATGATACGCTGTAGGGCACCTGGTGCCTAGACAGCTGTCAAAGGACTATTTGATTCAGAGTGCTCGTGAAGACATATCTAAGAAAGGGCTTGTAAAACCTACTCTAAAGTGATATAATTAAGGGGGAGAAACGTCTCTACACCAAAGGCAATTCTCCTTTGGATGGACTACAGTACCATTCCACTACAGTGCCATCACATTTGATCTATGGACACATTCAGTTATCAGCCATTCCTATAGAGAAACCACCTAGGAGTCTGTAGGCTTACATTTCACAGTCTTCTTTGAAAAGGATTTTTTTTAGAGTCTGAAACAATTATTATTAGAATATGCTACAACACTTCAGAACTTTTAACAAACTGATGTTAATGATTCATATGAATGGTAAAATATAAAAACTACAAGTATTATAAATATGTTTGTGTAGATGTAAGGCATTTTTTTATTTTATTTTACAATACCATTCAGTTCTACATAACAGCCACAGATTCCCTTGTTCTCCTCCTTCCTGCCCCCCTCCCCTTCCCCCCAGCCTACCCCCCATTCCCACCTCCTCCAGGGCAAAGCCTCCCCTGAGGACTGATATCAACCTGATAGACTCAGTCCAGGCAGGTCCAGTCCCCTCCTCCCAGATTGAGCCAAGCGTCCCTGCATAAGTCCCAGGTTTCAAACAGCTATCTCATGCAATGAGCCCAGGACCTGATACCACTGCCTAGATACCTCCCAAACAGATCAAGCCAATCAACTGTCTCACCTATTCAGAGGGCCTGATCCAGTTGGGGGCCCCTCAGCCTTTGGTTCATAGTTCATGTGTTTCCATTCGTTTGGCTATTTGTCCCTGTGCTTTATCCAACCTTGGTTTCAACAATTCTCGCTCATATAAAACCTCCTCTTTCTCACTAATTAGACTCCCGGCGCTCCACCTGGGGCCTAGCTGTGGATCTCTGCATCCAGATCCCTTAGTCGTTGAATGGGGTTTCTGGCACAACTATTAGGGTGTTTGGCCATCCCATCACCAGAGTAGGTCAGTTCTGGATGTCTCTCGACCATTGCCAGCAGTCTATTGTGGGGGTATCTTTGTGGATTTCTGTGGGCTTTAAAAAGAATTTTTTAAATTCTAGATTTATTCACTTAAAACAGACAACTCACTTATTTTTTGTTTAGTACATAGTATGGTCAGTAACTTTTAAGATGCCTAATAATGAGTGTGCACATGAACACACAGTCCAAAGTGCAGAATTTGGAGCATGCAGCTTTCAGAGAGGAGTCCCTTAGATGAAAAGAAGAAAGTGCATGCAGGCATGACTAATAATTCAATTTAAGCTGTGAAGTCCTTTGGTCCTCTCTTAACATGGAGTAACAGTTCTGACCAGCCTAGAATCCCAGAACTCACATCGAGTCTACCACACATAAAATCAGAGAACTTTTGCTTAAGGACACACAGACATATAGGGAAATGGAATGGCATTCCACAGATATGGCTGATAATGCCTCTGCTTGGCTTATTTACATTGGGCATTCTTGTAATTTCAAAATACCAATACCAGGATCCCAGGGTCACAAGATTTTTCTACTTCCCCAGCTCCCTTCCTTACCACCACCAAAGAACTAACACTGTCGTCATGTGGAAAACAGTCTTCCTAACAGTACACACACAGCCGTGTTCTATCACTACACACACACAAGCAGTGTTGTAACACTGCACACACAGCCGTGTTCTAACACTACACACACACACAGTGTTCTAACACTACACACACACAGCAGTGTTCTAACACTACACACACACACACAGCCGTGTTCTAACACTACACACACAGTGTTCTAACACTACACACACAGTGTTCTAACACTACACACACAAGCCGTGTTCTAACACTACACACACAGTGTTCTAACACTACACACACACAGCAGTCTTCTATTAGGATTGTGTTTCCCCTCTGCACTCACAAATTACAAAGCTATACTCTCAGTGATACTGTGGGCTAAGGTTCAACTTGTGAAGAAACTTGGTTTCAGATGTTATCAGCCAGGAAGGCTATTTCCCCACATCAGCACTGTCAAAAACCCAACCTGTCTCCCCTCTTCAAAAGTCTAGGGGTCTTTTTTTCCTTTCCTCTTTTCTTCCATCCCCTCCCCCTTTAAGAAGAAAGGTTCTGAACCCACTGAGATAGCCCTAGTCGCATCAAAGAGAGGTCGATCTCAGGTCCTCCTTCATTTACTGATTGTCAGCTCGAGATGGCTCTTTTGTGTGGCCTCCGAAGCTCAATGCTGAGTGATGCCTTCACATTTTCTAAACTGGATGGGCACCAGCAAAGATTTCCACTGCTCTTGGATCCACAGCTCAGCAGAGCAAATAAACATTGCTCTCAGCCCTGCTGCCTCCTTTATCTCCCTCTCTGGGAGCAAGAGATTTTGGGGGTGCCAATGTTTACACAATGCTAAAACTTTCTTTCCCCTGTTTCCTGAATTTGAGAAAACACATCCTGGTTGACCTCGGCTAAGAGATAACACCAAGCCACCACTGGGTGCCACTTCTACTGGACTACAGGAGGCGGCTGTTTTCGGTCCCCTTCTCTCCCCTCCAGAGTCTGTTTACAAGGTAAGAAGGAGATAAGCTGACCATCTTGGGGTGGTGGGGGGAGCTCAAAGGCAGAGAAGTCTTCAAGAGGCTGCCAACAATGCAGCCTTTCATTCCCACCCAAAGCACACTTGGTTCAGTTTGTCTCAAAGACCTGTCCCATCTGAATGGAGAGTTTACCAAATGTGTCCACCACAAGGTTCTCTAAGGGCATCTGTGGGCTAGGGAGCTGGGGAGTTGAGGAGACTAGGAAATGTCTGAGGAGGAAAAACTGTGGATAAATGACTCTCTAAGGAGTCCCCTCGTTTCCAAAGGGGTGGAAGTGATGGCAAGGTATTCCTAAGGGGGCTGTAAACACTCAGTGTGACCGTCTACATAAAGTGCTCAGCACAATGTGGCACATACAAAGTGTGTACATTAACCAATGTTAGAAACTGTCATATATAAAAAGGATTTGGGAAAAATCACCCAACAGGATGCCTATTTTTTAAAAAAATCTTCAAATCTTTATGACTGAGAATGGTGGCTTATTTTCTTGCAGTGCATACACAGTGTCCATACTTTCTTAGCCCTCTAGTAGAGAAATCATTGCCGCTCATCTGCTCACTGCCCAGCATGGCCCAATGTCTCAGGGTAGTCTTGTGCTCCGTGGCTGCCATGCTCAGGCTCCTGGAGGGAGAGCCTGGTAGACGACGGCCTTCACGTTTGCTTCACCTGGGACACCAGGGCAGTGTTTGTAGGGCTCCTGCCACAACTATGGTCTTTCAGGTGGTGGTGAAGGAGAGCCTGAGCTTTGGTCTCCTCCTTTAGGAAAGGAAAAGTGGAACAACGAAAGAAGGGAAGGAAAGAGGAGTAGAGGAAAGCGAGAAGTGGAGGAAAAGAGGAGAGGAGGGAGGGGATGAGAGAAGAGAAGAAAACACAAAGAAAAGGGGTCAAGGTGAAGATGAAGAAGGAGAAATATGTTGTTTATAGAAGCCAGCTGCTTGGGCCTTGGCGCCCGCCACCCCCATGCTTCTGTTTCCCACGGCAACCCCACTGCACCACGGGCACAGGTACGACTCCGTGTTGACTTCAGTGCTTCAGAGGGCCCTTGGCCGTTTGGCCCATGATTAATTGCCAAAGACATGGCTGGCCATATGGAACAGAGAAAGCATCAAGTAATTCATACTTCTGTGTGTGATCGCTTGGCCCTGGGTTTTAATGCACAGGAAAGAGCTAGTACAGAACAGCCCTGGTGTCTTGCCCCCGACAGCCCATTAAGAAACCTCAGAGCCCCTAGTCCAAGTTCCACCGCTGGCTGTTCAACAGCAGCCTAATAGAGCGGAGGCCAGGCTTTCCAGCTAGCCTTAAATCCTTCACATACAGTACATTAACTACCACCACTGAAACAACGGCTTCTTATGATGAGATGGGATTTGATTTCGAGGCTCTGCATACTTACTGAGTGCTTTTTTTTTTTTTTTAAACCTCTATGGAGTTTACAAAAATCATTGTTCTTTTTTTTCCTTGTGTTTTCCAGGCAGCCTAAAAGATTGGCCTGTGTCAGGCGTCTACTCTTCATCACTGTTAGTACTGTCTACCTAATAAAGTTGATTCATAGCAAGGTGAAAGACACAGCTTAATTCTTCTCACCAAGACAGCCCCGGAGCCACAGCACGGATGACACTAACAACAAGAGCAAACTGGGGCTCCCCGGAGGAGGGGGGCACCTCTGACACACGTTCAGGGCTCTTCCTTCCTTCTCATCACTCCACGAGGAGACCACTCAACATGGGGATGAGTATGGACTCACTTCCTGGTTCTGCGGCTGTGTGCTGACATGCTGCAGCAGGCAAGGGAAGAAGGTGCCACGCTGGGAGCATTTCTACCAGCTTTCCCTGCTACATTCTGCAGCCTGTGCACACATTTCCACAACAATTTCCTTCCAGAGATTTTCTTTTTCCAAAGGCAGAGTGTTAAAACGATGACGCACTCAGTAGATGCTTCTGTCACTTATGGTGGTGATGACTTTGCTGACACTTTCTGCTAGAAAATCTTTACATGGCATCTTTCGTCCGACGCAGTTTTAGGGGCTGCAATCACCCTCATACTGGAGGACACCACAGTATTTGACTACCTGTTCGTTAGCAGGACTGTAATTGCCTCCACTGTCAAAATGAGCTCCCAACGCATTCACTCAGAGCTTCAAGCCAAAGGAGACTGCTACTCTCTGTGGCCTCTCTGCTGCAATGCACCCATGCTTTCCAGAACAAGCCCCCCAACTAGCAAACAATGTCAGGAAACAGCAAGGGTAAGAGTAGAAGAGGAAAAGAGCCTAAAGAATCTGGCCAGGAAAATACAAATCAAGATGTCTTCACAGACACAAGGAGTCTCGTCCACTCCTATAAAACCATCTGATTTTGTTGGATTTTAGTTATTTTATAAAGTATGGTGATAATTCTCTCTTTGTCAACTCTCACCTGCCCTCTTAGGGGGTGAAAAATGACCAAGAGACATTTAGTGGCCCCATGAGTAGCATGCCAATTCATAAATTGGAACTGCCACAGTATCCCTAATATATTACAGGTAAAAGTGTTATGTCTAATCCATATACATAAGATGTGTGTTTCTAAAATCTTACCCATGGAAATAAACCTGCCATAGCTGCAGAAGTTTGCACACAGAAACGAAGGGGTTAATCTACATCATGGAACATCATGTGGATCTAAAAGTAAGCATGGCCATGCCTATATATTTCCCATCATGAACACTGGAGTGACAGCTGACTTCTTTCCAATTATGGTAGAGGTGCCTGGCCTTGGCATTTGTCTTTTCAGCAAAAGCTATTCACTCAATGAATAAAAGCAAGAACTCTCCCAACCCCACCACAACACACACGCCCCTAATTTCCAGCCTCCACTGGTAAGAATCTTGCTGCACCCATCTGTTCATGGCCTAGCTGCTAAGTGAAGGTGAAGAAGTGGTTAACTACATCAAGCACCAAGGAACTGGACCCCTGATGATGGCTGGCCTAAAGATGGCTGAGTACCCACCCTCCCGTCCCTGGGCGAGCGAAAGTCATCCAAGCTCTCCAGCAGGTCTGGGCCCGCTTGTTCCCCCAAACATCAGGAGCACAAAGACTGAAGTGGTCTGTCATGCACACTGGATTATATGAAGTGTAAAACATTGGGGGAGAGGGGAGGAGGAGGCTTTTGAAAGGGAACGGGAAAAAGAAATCACACTTGCGAGAGGATCCAGCTGACAGCTCAGTCCCTAACGAGTGAGACAAGTGAATATGTTTAGATGCTCTGTGAATGAAGGCAGAGCGCGGGCCCTTTGTCTGCAGCCCTACAGTGTGTCTTTAACCCAACTGCTGCCTGCATCACTGAACATATGTTTTCTACACAAGAGCTGAAGCAGAAAAGGCTCTTTGTTATCATTCACTCTTTGTATCTATCCACCCTCCCCCTTCCACTCACCCATTCTCTCTGTGGCATCCGAGCCAAAGCCCCGGTAGAAACTTTAACGGCTTGGGACAGGGAAGCCAGAGGCCTGCCTGCTGCCCTCAGGTTTGGAGAACTGGCCCCATGATGACACTAAGGGCAAGAGCCATAGTCACCGAATGCATTTCCTGTCAGGCCAAGGGACATTTCAGCCATGTTATCTCATTTAATGTAGCTATCACCATGTAAGAGGAGTCTCTATGTTAAATGAAACTGAGGCACAGTGAGGATGGTGAGTTACTCTGCCAAGCTACAGGAGAGTTCAGTTGTTAGAGACTTGCACTTCAAAGTGCTTATGGATATTCGGCAGACAGAGGTTTTAGGAAATCACAACCCCACACAGACAGACAGACAGACAGACAGACAGATGTGGACACGCATGTGTGCGCGGGCATACACACACACACACACACACACACACACACACACACACACACACACACACGATCAGCATAGCATTCAAATGCAAGCAAAGCTGGTGAGTGGGTTCCTTGACTCGGCAGCAGAAGAAACAATGATGAGCGGGGATGCTTCAGGCCTCCCTGTCATTGGGACTTGAGTATGGGGAAGGAGGGCAAAGAAAGGCTCCAGGTGGTAACCGCCTTATGGTGGCCAAGCTGGCCACAGGCAAGTTACTTCTCCTCTCTGGCCTCAGTTTACCTACTTGAAAATGAGAGTAAGTTATTGTCCTTACCTCAGGGATCCAACAGGATTCATCTTGTCTACATCAGGTCCCTGAAGCAGCTATGTTACTGTGTGTTCCATGGTGATTTGTGTTAGCTACCGCTTTCAGCCTAGAACTTTGCTACTGAGATTTAGAGAAACAAAGCGCATTGGCCCATCATGGATGCTCAGTCTTTTCTGTGTTAGTGCCTTCCCCTGTTGCTATGACCAAATGCCCAACTAAAAGCAACTTAAGGAGGTAAGGTTTAGTTTGGTTTATGGTCTCAGGAGACACCGTCCATGACGATGGCGAAGTCATGGCGGCAGAAAGATAAAGAGGCTGGTCACATTGCTTCCAGTCAGGAAGCAGAGAGAGACAAATACTTATTTATACCCAACTGGCTTCTTCCTCTTTTCCTTTTTATTTACTGTGGGACTATGGCTCCTGGGGTGACAGTGCACTCACTCAAGGTGCCTTCCTTCCTCAAACAACCCTCTCTGGGAACGCTCTGTGGGTCACCTAGAGGTGTGTCTCCTAGGCTCTGGTCTATTAGAATGTCCTCTCTGCTGACTATCACGACATCAGCAGCGTCACAGAACACTAATCAGCTAAGCACTATTCTTCTCATTTTATCATGGCAATAAAAACTAAACGCACATCTGAAAAAACAATGCTATGAGTTACACATGTCACCATAAAACATTAACCCCCTCAACTACCTTATTTTTCTTTAGATTCCCAAAGTGAAAACTCTAGCCCGCTATAATGAAGTGGGTATTGACAATGGACTTTAAAAACTACAGACAGTCTAGAGACAGTGCCATGAGCAGTTGCCATATTTGTCCTGGGAAATGATCCACTCAATCAAATGCAGCCCCCACCTCTAAGCAGCAGCGACATCTTTAGAGACCTGGAGGTGCCTCACATGGACTCTCTGAACGGAGCATGCACAGAGACGGACAGGCACACGCACTCTCACACAGCTTTGTGATATAACTCTATGCTTGTTGTTGTTTTGGTTTTTGACAAGGTCTAAGTAGTGTATTCCGGTGCTGAGTGGAAATATGCATTACCATACCCAGTTAACTGTGGGGTAGACTTCTCTAGTAGGGATTCAGTACCTGTTAACTGGCAATTTATGTAGATTTTATTTATTGAAGTGTTACCAATAGGAACGAAAAGAAAAAACACATCATATAGTAGCTATATAAATACTATCAGAAAGGGGTTGATAACAATAACTATTAGTTATTGCACACTTACCAACTGCCACATTCTGTTCTGGTCATTTTTCACACATTCCTAATTTAAATCCCAAGGACAATAATTCAGCAAAATGGTTTTATTTTAATCATCACCACAATTTACAGATAAGAAGCCACGACACAGGACACGAATTAGGGAGTAAAGGCATATGATGCCCAGGCTGAAGGATCTGAATTGAAGTTCCATCCCCAGACCCACACAAAAGTGGGGGGAAGGAACACACTTCACAAACGGTCTTGTGATCCCCACATGCTCATACCGCTCATAGGTGGGCCAACACACATATGCACGGACACATACTAATAATCACTATCAATAATAGTAAATGGTAATAAAAGCATTACATAACTCACCTCAAATCCCACAGCTGGGTAGGACTGATGCACGACATGCCAGCCCATTAAACCCTCCCAACTATCTGCGTAGGTCAGTAGCACGAGCAAACTTATCCTGCAAGTGATGACGCCCAGGTTCAGGGTGTTGACACTGGTCCAGGGGCCAGAGCAGGAGTGGAAATGGTAAGCAAGAACGTGAGGAATGACGCAAGGCTTCAGTAAGAGTCTCAGTGACAGCCTGTGCCAGTGGCAGCAAGGGCTCTCCCCCTGACTGCTGGGAGTCTCGCTCGGTCGGACACAGGCACAGGAGGCCTGACAGAGTGGCAGCGTCTGGTTCCCATTGCTTTTGTTGTGATAAACCACACTGACGAGAACACCTTAAAGGAGACAGGCCTATGTGGCTCACATTCCAGGTTACAGCACAGTACTGCAGCCACTCAGAACAGGAACTTGCAGTCAAGAGCAGGAACGACGGAGTTCACTTCTGTCCTTTTCTTAGTTCAGGGCCCTGCCCTGGAAATGGTGCTGCCCGCACTCAGGGCGGCTCTTCCTATTTCAATTAACCCAGTTAAGAAAGCTCCATCACAGGCACGTCCACACGCCAACCTGACCAAGGCAATCCCTCACCAGGAGGGATTTCCAGGAGATCCCTACATTGTGCCAAGCAGTTGTGAAAAATGACCACCACAAACACCACTTCTTAACGGAGAAGGGTAAGAGCCTCAGGTCTGCAAACAACTACTCTAGATTGCTACTTGAAAGGCTAAAAGAGATAAAAAAATAATGCAGGGTTTTTTCTTCTTTTCTCACATTTTCAAACGTTGTATGTGAAAGAGATACATGTATGATAAAAAAAAAAAAAAAAAAAAAAAAAAAAACACTAACTTCTAAATGCTGTTGTTACCTGAAAGGCTATAAGTCCTCAAGTTTGGGGCTGGGTATGGTGGTCTAGTACTAGAGAGGTAGAAGCAGGAGGATCTTGAGTTTAAGGCAATCCTGGGCTACGTATTGAAATCCTATCTCAAGTTCCACCTCAGAAGATGGGCTGGTAAGTAGCTCGGTAGTAAGGTGTTTGCCTGGCATGTGGTCTCATCAAAGCACCACATGCACGTATGTATGTGTACACACACACACACACACACACACACACACACACACACACACACACACACACAGCTCTCCCACTTGGCAGTTGCGATTCTGTCCATAAATTTAGCATCACCAGCCACAGCCCTCACCGGACCAAATGTGCAGCCGAAGCGGCAAAAACGCAGCTTCCTTCTGGCAGGAAAGAGCATCCAGCGTTCACACAGCACTTGGTGTGGAGCATCTGGACTTATTAGGACTCGTGTCTGAGGTTTTGGGGAACGTGGTTTTCAGCTCCAGACGTTTCACAAATTTATAAAAGAAAACTATCATTACACTGCATTCGTTTTCTTCAGTGGGCCCAACTGTGATCTGGAATCAAAGAAACAATTCCTGGAGGCTCAGTGGTAATACAGAAGGGCTCGGCACGTGAGTGGATACCGGGAGCCTCCATCACCAGCAGCAACGGGAACTTGTCTGGGAGCCTGTCTTTGTCCTTTGGCTCATCTTTTAAAGCAACCTACTCAGGGTGTCCTGAGGTCCATAGTCAGGAACTACACCCCATTCAATCTTAGGAAAAGCAAAAACCTCTCAACTGTTCCAACCTAGATTGTTAAGTCCCTTTAAGCCACACCCCCTGGTACAGCACTTAGACAAGGATAGCATAGAGTTTAACCCTAGCTTTAGGGAGCCCCTGTGGTTTGCACAAACTAGCTTTGAGACCCCCCTCCCCACTCCACTCCCTACCCCCTGACAACAAAAGCCACATCTCTGCCTGGATTCATATAGTGGACGCGCCCTGCTGCTGGCGCACATTCCCACTGCACTCTAACTTGCCACACTGAGAACAGTTTCATGCTTTGATAAGCAGATATTATTGGCTCATCTTTGGGAGATAATTGCCTCTCCTGTCTTGTTTAGGGGCGATACACTCCATACCCAAAGATGAACCGGTGTGCAGAAGCACCCGCGGGGGCAGCCTTTCCTGCCGAACTTGTCTGCAGGAGACTGAGCAGGAACAGTTTCAATCTGGGGTCTGGACAATGGGTATTCTGAAAGGATTAGAGAAATGGGCGACAACTGAACGTCCTCCTCCCTCCTGTGTTCGAGTCCACCACCTGCTGCGGGATTTTTGTTTCAGTGACAAAGAGGCCTTCGTGTTTGCGGCTCATATTTAATGTTCGCTGAACTGGCCCCCTGAGCTTTGGTTAACTCTTAAGGAGAAAGAGAAATATTCCTTGCCTGACAAACAAATACACCAAGCTCCTTTCCTAGTTGGCCTCCACAGATCAATACGTGGGTCTCTACGGGCATATGTGCATCTGCCCAGAGACTGGAGGATACTCTATTTATATTTAATAAAGTATTATCAGTCAATAAGAGCCGCATGACATTCGCGATTTCATGGTCCACTACAGTAACAGGTGCTGTGGTAAACAGGAGTGTAAAGTGTTCAAGAGAAAGGGGATCACTTCAGAGACATTAAGCGGCTTTAAACACTGACAGCAGAAAGGGAAAAATTTTAAGCAATTTGGTTGGGTCGGTAAAAAAGTAACAGAGGTCAAAGGAACAAAATGGTACCCAAAAATTCTGCCCATTGATAAATGATCCCACTGTTGTGTGGCTGGATGCATAAGGCAGAGGCCAAGCAAGTGTTGTGTGGAAACAGAAATATGCCCCCTTTGTGGGTCTTTTACAATAAGTTCCTTCAGTGTGGCGAGCCCTGGGGGCCCCCATTCTCCCTGTGTTCGTGGCTGGGGTATACATTAAGGAAAACAAAAGGCCCCGTTTTCATTGTAACCATGCAGAAGGGTTAAGCATTTGACCTTCAAGTATGGTGTGCTTGTGCTCAGTGGAAAGGTTCTTGACAATACAAACAAGAATTACTGCTGTTCCAGAAAGGGGACACAATTAAAGACAATCTTCGAGGCTTGTTGTACAGCTGTTCAAGTTTCGGCTCTGTCTGACCTCTAAGGATGCTACATGTTTAAGGGAGACGATTTAAGATATTTTAGTGAGTCCCCCACCACTCACCACTGCCAGCCTTCCACCAGAAGGAGCCATCTTTAAGCACAAAGCACTTTCCACTAATGAGATTTTATGCCATGGTGTTTTCCCCTCGAGGACAATCGCCTCTCCAATCTGCCCTCCACTTGTATCTGACCATCCCAAGGAGGAGCTAAAGGCCGGATCCAAGATCATCTTGGCAAGAAGCAGGGATCCATCACTTTAGAAACCTGCCCCCCCTTGTTTTGTTTTTTAGCCTGAAAAGCAGAATGCTATCAAAACTTACTTTCTAGAAAAAGATATTACTGAAGAACAGTTTCATTGTGTTCCACAACAATTTACCAAAAAGGCAGTTTTCTTTGTTGTCACTTATTTCCAGTTTACAGATGAGAATGTGTTGAGACAGTCTCATCACGGTTGGAAACAGGCAAACAATTAAAGAAAATATGGGAGTCTATTTCTCTGAGATATCACAGAAAACAGAAATTCTAAGGTAAAAGACTAGGTCCTTTGTCCACACTGAGGGAAACAAGCCTGTCTTCCCGTCGTTTGATCTTCATGGAGTCAGCAAAAACACTGAACTTCTTCCACAAATAAGAGAGGCCCTGGGAAGTGGCTGTGGGAAGAAGGTGTTGTCCCTGCTGGGCGGCAGGACAATGCTGACGGCCAAAGCCCTGATACCGGCCCACAAGGGCTTTAAAGGGGCAGTGCGGGACAGCAGACTCCGGATTGGAGGGGGGCATGCTTCCAGCTTTGGGGAGGAAGGAAGGAAGGAAGGATGCTGCTCGGGGTGAAACACTGGCAGGGGACGAGAGGCCTAGCGCAGTTAGGAGCAGGACACAGGCAGGTTTGGCTTGTCAAACACACCTCAATCTCTAAAGTCACCGGCTGTGATGTTGCCCCAAATAGAAAGCCTGCACAAGCTGCAAGACCTACAGCACCTCTAGCAAGATGGTCCCATGCCCTGGGGTTCTCTCCTGAGGTTAGGGTCTATTATCCCTGACGTTCACTGTGCCTGACTGTGAGAGCCTCATCGGAGACAAGGACAGTTTCCCGACTCTGACTCATCAAATCCACCGAACTTTTATTCATCGAATCAAGTTCGTTTTGCAGGGAAGAAAGCTGTTGGCGATGGTCCAGACTGTGGAGCAATCACTGTCACTCTACAGAGGCAGGAGTGAGTCTCTTTTGCGAAGAGTCAGCTCCTATGGGAGGTGACAGACTGACCAAACATGACCATATCAATCTTAGTATTATAAAAAGCACATAGTTACTGCTTCAGATGAGGAGAAGCAAGAGAGACGGGAGAGAAGCAGTGGCCTATGTCCACATCCAAGGCACAACCACCCTAGGCCATGTGGGACAGAAGCCCTTGACAAGGGCCACTTGAGGCAAGTTCTCAGGAAGCAACAACAACAACCACTGGATTTCACCAACACTTCCTTCCTGAAGCTGCCTCCTCCTCTTCCTCTAACCACAGGGTGAGTTCTGACTCTAAGGATGGCGGATGAGGCCAAGAATCTGGTTGCCAGTTTTGCCTAGGCCATGGGTCATACTTAATCCCAGCACGATTTCAGAAATCTGGACAGTTGGGATCACAGAATGGGTCTCTTCATCTGAACACAACTGCCAACTAATGATCCTGGGCAAGCTCAGCCCCATCAATGAAAGGCTCCACCCTTGATTCTGTGAATCTAATGAAGTCTGAGGACGACTTATTTGCCAGGGCAAACGGAGATCATTCTCTTTTGCTAAAACAAAAGGCTAGCTAAGAAAGGAATGCCTTATACCGGCTTCTAAATGCACAAGGTTAGCAGAAAAGAATATCCTCACTTCTAGGAATGGAGAACAAATGCCTTCAATGTCTTATTCACTGCATGCTAAAGGAAGACACTCTCTTCTCACTGAAGAATGTCAAGGCACCTCCAAGTATTAGCCTAAGACCACCTCACCCACCAGGGAGAGGAAGAGATGGATATGCCACCAGCCTGCAGATCAGCAGGGGCTGAGCACGACCCAGGTATCCTGGCTTCTGAGTGCACAGCCATCTGAGAGAGATCACCCCTTGAGCTTGCCTCGGGACACACATAACTGTAAGAGAGGTTTTACTCTAAATTGCAACAATTTGATCTTTCTCCTAGCACCCCCAGCAACACTGTAATAACACCCAACATTTCCCTCTGCCTTTCTACCCTAGATACACACTGGCGGAAAAAAAAATGAAGGTAGGTTTGTCCCTTTGGGGGTCAGTTTCTTCCATGCAATTTGCAACAAAACGCACCTTGGATTTTAAGAGAGCTATCCTGTAGTTACGATATTGATTTTTCATTTCGCTCCACAAATACTACCACAACTTTATAACTGATATACAGCATCAACAGTTTCCTTGGCCTTAGAGACCAAATTAATCACAAAATCAACAATCTGTTTTTATGCCACAGAGTTCAATGTTCATTTTCAACATAAATTGCAAAGCCACAGCCAGAGCCTGGTGCAATTTTGGAGATGCATTGCTAAATTGCCTCCCATTTGTGATTTAATACAACAATGGTTTTGCAAATTAAAATGTTTAAGGCTTTAGGTCAGCCTCTATTTTAGTCAGCTATGGGCAATTGCGTGTCCCCAGGCTTCTTTCTGCAGGAACACACCAGGGATAAACTGGGCTTCTTGGCAGGCACCTCAGGGTGACCTATAAACATCACTGGCAAGAGAACTGCTGAGAAGCCCCCAACCCAACCCTACCCCAAGCAGACTGAAGGATCCTGTTGAGGTTCACCATCTCCCAACCTTATCTTCTGACATGCCGAGCACTCTTCCCATGCTGACCATGGCAGGGAGCTCATTCTCGCTTCTCTCAGGCGTTTGCCTGTTAACCCCCGACTCGACTCTGCTCACATCTCTCACTGCTGTGGCTGCCAGTCAAGCCATTTCACTGGCTGTTTATGCTAGAAACATCCCATACTTCACCTCATTGAGTGTTTATCTTTGACTTTCCTTCTCTTTCTCACTTCCGTTATCGGAGCGTCTATCTCGGTGTAGATGTCTGCCACGTGTTTGGTGCTTTCACAGATGAGTTAACACAAGAGAACATGCCTGATACACAGCAGGCAATAACGCATGTCGACTGTAGACAGCGGTCAATTCCCAAGTGTACACTAGGCCTGGATGGCCTCAGTGGGTTCCGGACCAGTATTTCAGCTCTCTGTAGACACTGCTGGCCAGTCACACTCATTCCTTATCCCTACATTTCTTTCTTGTCTGTGTTCTTTAGTGTGGCACATGGAATAATCATCTATCCATCCATTTTCTAAAGCTGTCGCTTTCCTGTCTCTTGAGGTTATTAGACAACTGAAGGCAAGGTTTCTTTCACCTATAAAGTACAAAACTAAATTCATCCCATGTTGTATTCCTTCCCTTACCGCCTTTGTTATCTGTCGTGGAAATTTCTGGCACTAGGTCTCCATGGCCAGCCCTCCTCTCTGACGCCTCTCCACTGTGCTGTTACCATTTTCATTTTGACTCCAGCTCCCACCACTGTCCCCCAAACAAAGGCCAAACGTCTAAGCGTGTCATTCAAGGCTGGCTCTCTTGTTTCAGGTGTCTGCCCCCCTCCCCTCTCTGCTACAGCTAAGAACCAGACACACGTTCTTTTCTTCCATGCCTCCCTGCCCCCTTTGCTTTATCCACAATGGCCCCATCTCTCCTCGTCAGAATGCACCAAATCTTTCCATTTGATTCACTGAGGCACAGCCCAAAGGCAATGCCTCTTCTATGAAGTCTTCAAATTTTAGTGTCTGGCATGCGCTCTCCAACACAGTCCCATCACTACCCTGCTGGACCACACATTTGGCATCCCGCACATCGTGTCTTCTTTGTGCATATATCTGTTTGCTTAATATGCACACACTCCACAATGAGCTTTCTCTAATGCTTGACACATTAAAGGTAAACGAATTTAATGCTGTCTATTGGTTTGAACTGGGGCGGTATGTGGACTTAGTGTCCCTCTAGTAGAGACCAGCTGGACTTGAACTACCATTTAACACAACCCTTTACTGACTTCTAATGGAACAATGAGCACATGGGAACCTAAGCACTATCCTAGGGCTTCTGGGGAAAGTCAGAGGTAAGTTATCTTAATGTCAGCTCACAGAGAGAGAGAGAGGAAAAAAAAAGACACTGTGGGCTCAAAAGGTTCCCACATTTCTCCCTTATGCATAAGACATGTTTATAAACACAGGAGGTTATAATAAAACTCATGTGAGAGACAAAACTCAACGTTGGCAAGTGTTTACATTCTAATCAGGACAACAAGTCACTTCTCACTGCGAGATTCCAACTCAGTCAGCATGAAGAATCTTGTACTTGTGCCAAGGGCCCTTCCCTGTGCCAAAAAACATCCCAGTCTCTCCAAGCTACAGGGTAAGGCTGAGCGCCCACAGAAGAGTAATAAAAAAATAGCTTCTGAAGAATGCTTCTAAAACCAGTGTCCACACACCCCATGGCTCTACATGCTAAAGCACACTAGTCCTTGACCTTGTCAGGTGACTCCCCACCCAGGCAGACTGAGGGCTGAGTTACAGAGGCAGGCTGCAGACCTTTTGACAGGAAGCCAAGGGCCAGAGTTCCTGGAGTTGCTGATATCTGGCAAGGAAAAGGAAAACGTAACATCCCCAAGAATCCTGGCTGTTTCTAAATGTCGGAGGCAGGTGGCATTTGGAAGATGCTGAATTGAGGCAGGAGCACAGGAGGGCATGACTGATGTCTCGTCAGTACTCATCCCACGAGCACATCGAAGCCCAGATCATGGCTTCACTACGAGGTTTCCCTGGAAGGCTGAACACTGTAGCTGTGTTATACCACAGTGAAACCCGGATGATGGCGTCACTGCCAGGTCTTTATGGAACAGGTGAACAGTATACGCATCCCTCACAGTGAAAATCTGATGGCTGCTGTCTCAGTGAAGATAACAGTACCCACCAGACATTATGGAACTGGCCCAATTCTAACAAATGGGAGGAATCTGTACAAGGAAATCACGTGGCATTTCAAGTTGTAGTTAGTATGAATCAATAATTCCCAATTCTCTGTCAAGGAGCAGCTAATGAGATGCACAAATCATTTGCCCAAAAATCACATCTGCGATTCCCATGCCTCTGGAGGCACTGGATCTTCATGGAACAAGGAAATGTTCCTAAGGCCTGTCTGCCAAAGATACCTAAGGCCTCCAGACAAACGCTGAGCTGCCAAGACCGGCTTCCTGAGGATAGCAGCAGAATCAGAGTCCAGCAACTTGATCCAGTCAGGAGGTCAAGGGAGTCACACCGAAGAATGAGAGTGCCTTGGTGGGAGAAGACATTTCAGGACGAGAAAAGACACACCAAGACCAGCACGCAGAGGGAGCCCCGGGGTTCCGCTGACGGGGAAGGGACTGCAGGGCAGACTCTCCAGAGTAAAAGGAGGAAGACAGCACAAGAGACTGAGGATGAAGCAGCTGTGGAAGCCACTGATATGTCTATGAGGGAGAGGTATGGCCAGATCTGCAGTTAAAAACATCACCCTGGCTGCTGTATGAGGAGTTCCTGAAGCCAGTGGGCAAGAAGACAGTGCTGGACAGGCTAGCAGCAGAGGAGCAGAGAAACAATGAAAAGAGCGAGGTGCAGAGAGACAGTTCAAGATGCTTCCACACATAATAGCTCTCATGCACAGAGAGGTGAGGAGCAGTGCCATTTCCCTAGTGAGACTGGTTTGAGTGGAGTTAGCAGTCATGGGCCGGTTCTGGAACCTCTCACATAACCTGCATTTATCCCCCGCACCCATACATACGATTCTTTCCATGGAAGATAACCATTCTCTTCCCTCCCCTGTCTCTACCTGTCGATTTCTTTCCTGATTTTTAGATCACCTCAGAAGTCCCCACCGACTGATCTCCCTGGCATCCTCCCCACCCAATGTGTCCCTCTGCATTCCTCATGTGTGACTGTATTAACATCAACCTCTACCACACCACACGTAAGGATTAGAAATGCAGCCTTTCCTCCTGAGTGCCTCCTCCAGCCAGCCCTGGGAATGAGAGGAAAACAGCAGACTAGATGCTTTGTGCTGGACGAAAGTGGGAGGGCCTTCCTGTTCATCTGCTAATTGGTTCACTTATTCATCTATTCAGTCAAGTCTGGGGCTTGCCAAGACAGTATCAGCTGGGAGCCATGACCTAGACCGGTTAAATCAGTGTCTCTGGAGCTGGTGTCCAAGCAATATTTGGAAAAAATGTCCTGGGTGATCCATGCGCAGCCAAGATTAGGAACCCAAACAGCCAGAGACCTTACTTGAGGGTTTAAACAACCGCACATCCTCATATTGACTCTTACTAATAACATCCCAGAAAAGGTTGAGATCCAATCTTTTAAACTCAGGGAATGTGGGCACTCAGATTAAATCAAGAAGTCGGGACAGCAGGCCATTCAACAAAGATCACACACAAACACTCAGGTGGAGGGGGCAGCCGGCATGCCCTGCACCACAGGCCCCTAGTTCGGTTTGGTTGTCTTGTTTAAAGGTTATTATTTATTTATTTGCTTGTTTATTTATTTATTGTTTGTTTGTTTGTGGGGAGGGGCATTGAGGAGAACGAGTCCTTGAAGCAGGTCTTGGGGACCCTGTCTTGTCCCCAGCCCCTTCTCTCAGCTTTCTAGCTGCCAAGAGGTAAGCCGCCTCCTCTGCCATGTGCTCCGCAGCCATGATACTGTTTCTTGCCTCGGGCCCAAAGCAATAGAGCTGGCCGACCTCTGACTGAAACCCTTAGCCAGAATAAACTTTCCTCCTCTAAACTGACTCCTCTCCACCGGTGTCGCTGTCACCACAGTGGAACTCTTTACTCACGTCACAGTCCTAAGGGCTCTGCAATCATCTGAGTCATGCTGTCCTCTGTGTCCCCCCGCCACCTCACCCCGCCCTCCCCATCCTCCCATCTTCTGGAAACAACCTCTGACCTAGGGACTGGGAGCTGGGCTGTGCTCGGCAAAGGCTTCGGGCTGCATTTTTGCAGCAAGGCAGGAAAAGGCTCAGGACAGGGAATAAACCAGCGTTTCAATCACTCTAATGAAGACTGACGGGAGGAAGAACGGCAGCAAGCTGGAGGCCAAGAAGGCTCATCGTCTCAGAGAGCAACTGAAGCTCAGACCTGAACAGTGTCCAACAGCAACACAACTTGAAACAGAAAAGCAGGCAACAGGCGTGTTTCCTCCCAGCACTCTCCACCAGTGAGGACAGTCAGAGCACCAAGCCTGAGGGTTTGCAGGGGGAAGGGCAAAGCAAAACAAAGCTCTACCTATAGGGCCGGAGTTGGCCCGGCAGCATTACCAGATGCCATGCTAGCTGCTGGCTGACCCAGCTAGTTCAGCCACAGTGCGCAGAGAGGGATCTTTCTGACATTTACCAGCCGGCATGCATGATGACTCCCTATTAGAATCTTGGGGTCTACCCTGGTTCTTTGATCACAATCATGTAAGTACTGTGTGGCTGAAGTCATTATAGCATCTAGGAGAGCAGAAACCTCTACCGCACTACAAACCCCAGATCTGTCACTCAAGTATGTGACCTGGCAAATCACTCAACCTCTTCATCGGCAAAGCAGAAATGAGAAAAATGCAAACAAGACACCATTTCTTACCAATTATATTTGTAAAAAGTCAAAAGGTCTGATAATAGACTGTACTGGTGAAGATGTAGGAAATGGTACTGTGCCACATAAACTCTAAATATCACACACACACACACACACACACACACACACACACACACACGACTACAAATTCTATGGATGGCCATAAGACCACCCTGTCCAATCTTTTGTCCTGTCTTGTTTTGGAGATGGATTCTATGTAGCTCAGGTTGCCTTTGGACTCACACTCTTCCTGACTCCACTCCATGACTTCAGGGATTCCAGGCATGTGCCACTACATGCAGCTGACCATCTCTCTTAAAATTAAAAATGCACATTGTCTCTCTCCGCTTCCTGCGTGCGGATGAAAATGTGATCAGCCAGCTTCCTGCTCTCGCTACCTTGATTTTCCTGATTGTTGCGATGTCTCCCCGCCATAATGAACGTCATCTTCCGGAAGAGTAAGACCAAGCAATCCCTTCTTCTGTAAATGCTTTTGTCAGAGCGTTTCATCTCTCTAACAGAAAAGTAGCTGATCCAGAAACTAGTATGGGAGTGGGCTGTGGCTTCATTTATGCCTTTCAACTATTATGTGGAAGACTTTGGAATTTCGAGTTAAAAAAGCCTTGGAATGCCTCAAGCAGAGCTTAACTGGTTGTCGTAGAGAAGCAAGGAAGGCAGTAATGGTGGGGGCAGCATACATGGGAAGCCTGGTCCGTGAGGTTTTCAGAGAGGAACAAGGAGCACCCGGGTTAGAGGCCATTACTGTGATATTTTGGCAAAGAATCTGCCCGCATTTTGCCCATGTCCTGAGAACTTGTGCGGGGCTCACTAAAAAGCAATGGACTCCGGTGAGAGAGACGGTTCAGCAGTAGAGAGCACTGGGTGCTCTTCCAGAGGACCTGGGTTCAATTCCCAGCACCTACATGAAATCTAAAATGGTCTGTAACTCCAGTTTCAGGGTATCCTACACCCTCTTCTGACCTCCACAGGCACCAAGCACACATGCAGCACACAGACACACATGCAGGCAAAACACCCATACACATAAAATAATCCTGGATTACCTAAACAATAGTCTTAAAATATAAGAAAGGACTAATTTTTGGTGGAGGGAATTTCAAGACAGCAGAACACAAAGTAAGCAGGATGGTTCTTACTGCTGACTCTCATGCAGGTCTACTGTGAAAGTGAGCAGCAGTGGGGCAGAAGGAAACCATACCTTTGAGAGGAAAAGACCGATCGGAAGCTCAGATCAAGTCACAAGCCGAGAGGGACTATCACTGTCAAAGAGAGGTACACCTGACTCTGCAGTGAACAGCGGGGGAGGAAACGAGAGGTGGGCAGACCCTGCCCAGCTAAGCCTCCACCCAGTGAAGGGAACGTGCCTGAGGCCTCACTGGCTTCCCGAACGCAACTGTCAAGGCAAGCTTCTCCCCATCTTCCACATACAGCAGCTGCCGCCACTTTGGTCCAAGTGAGCAGCCAACCTGGAAGTGTCATATATGTTGTAGTAGTTTTGGAGACAAGAAAGGTGCCAGATTGAGGGAAGTCATGGTCTCTCCCCTGTGGTTTTGGAGAGCTGATAAGGCAACATGTTTCCCGGTCAGAGTCCCTGCAAGAGGCCATTCAGTGAAGCCCTGACGTGGAGCCTGGGCTGCAGTGCAGACCCCAAGTGGCAGAGCTGTCAGAGTCATGAGACCTCTGCCAAGCAGAGCTGAAGGAGGGGGCAGGACCTAAGAGAAAGATGGATGTAGCAGACAGGGAAGGGAGGAGCCCGGCCATCTGAGCCCTCTGATACTCACGCCCTTCATATCTGACGTGGAGCTAGAGGACTTGGTGGTTTCTCTGCTGGGTTTTAGTCTTACTTTGGCCCAATCTTGCCTCAATATGCCCCCATCCCTGTCTTTTGGAATGGGAATGTATAGTCTGTGCCATTGTATGTTGGAAGTACGTAATTTTCTTTTTTATTTTACATCAGGTTATAGTCAAGAGTCTCAAAAGAGACTCTGGGCTTTTGAAAAGTGGTGAGACTGTGAAAGACTATGGGGACTTCTGAAGTTGGGCTAAATGCATCTGGCATCATGAGATGACTTTGGTACTATGGGAAGCAGAGGTGGAATGTGATGGTTTGGAAGAGAGATGTTCCCGTAAGTTCATGTATTTAAATATTTGGTCCTGTTTCTGGAGGAAGTATGTCACTGGGGGGGGGCAGGATTTATGGGTTTATAAATCCTTGCCCCACTTCCTGTGTGTGGAAGAAAATGTGTTGGCCAGCTTCCTGTCCCTGCCAGCACGCTCCTGCCACCTGACCATTGCCATGCCTTCCACACCAAGATGGACTCTGTCTGGAACAATATGTCCAAAGAAACCATTTTTTCCTTAAAAACTACAATAAAACGTGTGTGTTTTAATCCAGTAATTCTAGGTGTTCTATGATTTCAAAAGTTAAAACTATTATATAGAAAAATACTCATGACTATGTTATTTATAAAAGTGGAAAACTAAAGATAATAGAGGACGAACCAAATAAATTATGAAACCACATGATAAGAGCCATGTTATAATTTAAAGAACACACAAAACTGGAAAGACTTGCAAGGTATTGCTATATGGGGGATGAAATGATGGCTTAGTGCCTAGAGCACACACTGTTCTTGCAGAGGACCTGAGTTTGGTTCCCAGACACATGCAGTTGGCTCTCAGTTACTTATAATTCTAGCTCCAGAGGACTCCAACACCTTCTCATCTCCATGGGTACCAAGCACTCACATGCACATTCGCTGTCACATACCCATACACAGGCACATAATTTAAAATAAAACAAATCTTTTTCATAAAAGATACAATGTGTGTTGCCGGGCGGTGGTGGCGCACGCCTTTAATCCCAGCACTCGGGAGGCAGAGCCAGGCGGATCGCTGTGAGTTCGAGGCCAGCCTGGGCTACCAAGTGAGCTCCAGGAAAGGCGCAAAACTACGCAGAGAAACCCTGTCTCGAAAAAACCAAAAAAAAAAAAAAAAAAAAAAAAAAAAAAAAAAAAAAAAAAAGATACAATGTGTTACGTAATTGAAAACTGCATCTATAATTTTAAGTATGCAAAATATCTCTAAAAAGGTCTAGAAACAACTAGGAATAGTGCTAGACTCTGGGGGAGGGAATGGGTGGCTGGGGGAGGGGGACCAAGTGAGAGCGAATGTTACTCTTCACTACAGATGTTTTCATCCCAAGGAATTCAGCTCAGGTTCTGGAACATAGGGTAGCCACACCAAGAGCTCACCCTGCCAGCCAGAGAAGAAAACGGTTCCACAAAGTAATGCCAGCATGCGGGGGTGGAGGGTGCATGGAACCAAGTGTCACTCTACACTAACAGGGTGGGGAAACATCCCAGAGAAACAGCTGTTTGGCCATGTTTTGCTACAAGCACACAGGTGAAGTCCGCTAACAGTACAGGAAGGGACCAGCTGCCGGGAGATGGGGGCTGCGGTGCAATGTGGAACTGCCTCTGGGAAATGTGGGTCCACACCCACTATGGTCTGGCTGTGTGCCCTTCTGAGCTCCTCTTTTCACCAAAAGACGAAGTCAGAACGCTCTTCACTTGAGTCGCTTGTCAGAGCCTGGTACCCAGGCGTGAATATCATCTAGAGTGATGCTCAGTAAGATGAGAATACAGAGTGAAGGCTGCGGGCAGGCCTTGGGAAAGACTAAACAATACCAAACATCTTTGTTACCTTTTCCTTAGGAACAAGGAAAATAAAGGGATATCAGAGAAGAGGAACTTTCTGGAAAGCATGAAACCCATTTGTTCCGCAGAGAATTACACTGTAGGGTAACTCATAAGAGTCCTAGTAAAACAAAACAGTAGCCTTATAATGTCATTTTTCTGTCTCACTATTATCTAAGGAGAAAGGGTCTTTTTAATTAACCCCAGACCTTAGATTTCTAAAGAGAATCAAAGTAAAGGCAATCTTCAGATGCTCCTGGCTGAACAAGCTGAGCGTATTAATGGTCACTCAAGAACCCACACCTTGGGCCTTAGAAGGAACAAGACAGCACAGAGGGACCAGAAGGAGCCAGCAGTCACTCACACTACAGACACCAGCTCGGTCTTGCAGACGATGTCACTAATATGCCAGGGTGCAGTGGCAAACACAGGGCAGCCCAGAGCACAGACCCAAACAGGACCTGCCCACCAAAGGGGGTGACAATGTGAGAAACAGCCCATTCTGTTCTATTTATTAGCATGTCTGCCATCCTGAACCAAATCAAGGAACTCATGCATGGCCTTTAGTGATATTTCAAATTTTTTTCTATGCAGTACTGACTCCTCAAGACCGTCACCAGGACAAGACACAGAGGAGATGCCATTTCCTCCACCACAATCCCAACAGTGGAGGGTCATGCTCCCTCCCACACATGGGAGAGAACCTGTAAGTGGCTCACACATGGGAAGACCTGCCTCTGGCCAAGGTATAAAATTATTATTCTGGCATTTAGTTAATGGAAGGGAAATAAAAAGAAACTTGGTAAAAAAAAAAAATACCCATTTGTAATTCATACATATTCTGACAATGTAGAGTTGCTTGTTAGCTGTGTTTAGAGTACCAACCGATTGTGAAATTGGGACAAATAATGTGATCTGACTTGTTTTCCAGGCAAACACAAGATAGTCAAACTAGTTTTCATTTTAATTCTTAGTTGCACATTCTTGGCACTCTGCTCCCAACTATTTTGATAGTCATTAGGGACGAGAAGACTTACTTCACAAAAAAATGCATTAGGAAAAAAGGGTCCGGGCTAATCTCTCTCATCTTATCTGTCGCTACCTGACTCATACACAACCCACTCCGTGAAGTCTAATCAAGTTTGCGAGCACAGAGCGCTTTCCCGCCGACTGCATCTTTGCTCTCGCCATCTTTGCCCGTCTTCCACGGGCTCCATCTATCACGACCCGTCCTTTTCCCACAGGCCTGTGTCAGACTCTGCCTTTCTCCTTTGATTTTCCTCCCGCTGAATTACTTACTGCCTTGTGCCTTATCAGCCTGGGAGACCTAAGTCCCAGCTCTCTGTACGGCTCCCCTTATCTGGACGACACGGAGCAGATGTGTGATTAAGTGACTAGATGAAGACAGAACATTTCTCTTCTGATGTCACAATATTAAAATAGATTTAAAAGAAAATTATTGTCCAATTTTCAGGTTATCACTCATACAAATATCTGAGCAGCATGGAATTATAAAAAGTAAGTATAAAAGGGAAGCTTCTGAATCTTCAGATTTGAAAGATTCAGACTAAGTGCTACCATGTTGGCCATTTTATGAGAGGCTTCTTTTCAATTTCCAGTTTGTTTTCAGATCAATCAATAAAAAAGGTCAAGTTCCTCTGGCACTCATATTTGCACCCAAAAATGTAATCAAGGTTATTCCAATCTAGACAGAAAATGCTGCTTAATTATCACAGCTAATAGAGTCAGATTCTTTCTCTCATTAAAAGAACAAAGAAGTTAGTAAGACTGACCCTAAATGCCCACAGGCCACTCTGCGTAACTTCCTGTAGACAGTATGTTTATTCGGTCTCGGGATGAGGATGAAGGGGCGATAGATGGTCCACTCAAAAGCACATCTGAGGACCTGGGCATAAGCTCAGGACACAACTCATTTTTTTTTCGCCTTCCTCCTCAACAAAGTGATTGGGGAGGGGAGGGGGGCGTCTACCTCCAGAGGCATTTCCATCAAACCCTTTATAAAGCTTGGATCCCCTGACTTCACCTAAGAAGCCAAGTCCATTTCCTCTGCTCAGACAGCATAGTAGTTCTGTGGCTCATAAAATTATGGCCCAACTTTCCCCTTTGTTCTAGTAAAAGACTTCCTTCGAGAAAGCAGTAATCCTTTAAAGCTTCCCAGTGCAAAGGTCTCTCCTGGCTTGTTTCCCCATCCCCATCCCCCAGAGGAAAAGCTCAGTCACATCACAAGGCATGTCTTGGTTCCAAGCTGCACCGGGGCTCAAGGCTCCTAGTGAGGAAAGAAAACTGGTCATTTGAACATCCTTTCCTGGGATCTGTCTGAAGTGTAGACAAGCAGCAAAGATGAATATTAATATGCCTTCCATCATCAAAAGCTATTGCATACCCAAAGGATGATAAATATTTTAATCAGTTTTCAGCTTGTCTGGCGGAAGTCAGTTTATTCCTCAGGGATTTTCCTAGTTCTGTGCCCAAAACCTGTCCAGTGCGTGCTGCTTTCTCTGTATTTTGAAATTAACCACAACAAGGTTCAAGCTTTGCTACAGAAGTTGTTTAATTTTGACATGATTTTACTCTACTACGTTTTTTTTAAGAGTAAGGAACTCTAAGACATGAGCAATGCCAGCAAATGAGACAAGGCACCTTTTTCAGCTTTTGCAATACAAAGACTCTAGGAAAGGAAAGGCCTACTTCTCCCATTAAAAAAAAAAAAATCCCTATGTTTACACAAGTCATTTACCAGTGATTTCTCAATCTTCTTAGCTAGAAATGCCAAAGGCATGCAACCTGCCTGTGTGCTCTCACACTGAAGAAGAGGAGGAAGCTGCTGCCGCTGCTGCTGCTGCTGCTGCTGCTGCTGCTGTCTGCCAGTATTGTGCTGAAGGTCTAGGTAGGGAACCAACTCCAAAATACCCCTTTTAATTAGGAGGTAATTTAGGAAACTTAATTTAGGAGGCCAGGCTTCCCCACACAGTGGGAAGGACCAGAACACTGACCTCACATCTAGTTCTTCCTTCTAAGTGTATGGCAAGCACCTACTGTGTGCCAGCCGGGGTCCCAGAGATGGGATCATAAGTAAGCCGACAGCCTCTCTGCTGCCCAGCCCAGTGTGGAGAGGGGCATGCGGATCAGGTTGAGGCAGACAATAAAGGAATCCACAGTCTAATGGTAAGGTGCTAAGGAGCGTACGGAGAAGGCAAGGCCCCTACAAGATGAGTGACACAGAGAAACACTTCAAGGACAAGAAAAGACAACAGGAAATGAAGGAAAGAGAAAAGCACAGGAAAGAAGGAGTATTCCAGAGGCAAACCAAACACAGAGACACTGGCTTCAGAAAACCACGCAAGGAAGATGATTTCTGAGTGTCATGGGAGGTCTGGACCAGGCCGGTGAAGAGAGCTGACTTCCATGTTCCAAGACTGCTAACTGCAGATGGGTAAGGCTTAAGAGAAGGCAGAAGGCTGGTTACCAGGCAATTACCATAACTATGGTGTTTAGCGAGCTGCTAGCCCAGGAGACCATGGAAGCTGGTAAAGTGAGTTCTGAAAAGAGCTTTCTGAGACTTGGAACTCAAGCAAGAGGACAGGCAAATTTAGGCTGAAGGACTGGAGAGTACTAGTTATTGACAGTGGTAGAGGAGTCCGGGATCACAGGCATCAAGACTCGGATTTGAGATATGCTCAATTTGAAGCATTGCCACAGGGTGGCACCCGTCTATCCCAACTATAACACAGGTGCCCAGGATCTGATTCTCCAGTCAGAAAGTATTGATTTAGTATAGGCATCAGCACGTTGTCCTGTTCCCATCCTTTACAAAGCTCACTGCTACCTGCATCAACAGTTTAGGGCAGTGGTTCTCAATCTTGCTAACGCTTCAACCCTTTAATACAGTTCCTCCTGTTGTGACAACCCCAACCATAAAATGATTTTCATTGCTACTTTATAACTGTAATTTTGCTACTGTTATAAACTGGAATGTAAATATTTTTTTGAGGATTGAAGTTTCCAGAAGGGGTTATGACCCACAGGTTGAGAACTGCTGGTTTAATGCATCAAATAAAATACAAACTTCTTAGTTCCCCTAAACACCTGTTAACATCTTATGAATAATAGTGGGCATTTCATAATTCTTCACCTAAACTAACAATGCTTAATTAACAAGGCTATGCACTATCAAGAAACCACCAGCTCTGAGTCCTGCAATCAGAGTACATACACCTAAACACAGGTCTTACTCACTTTCATTGCTGACCTTGTTAGTATTCTGACCTGCCCCTTGGAAACCCACCCTTTGGAGACCTGCCCAGTGTCCCCTTTAAAAAAGAGGGCTGACCCCTCCATTCCCAGAGGTGTGCACCCTTAACCCCAAACCTCCCCCCCCCGCCACCTCTCCCTCTCTCTTTCTTTCTGTCTCCCTCTCTTTCCCTATCTTTCTCTTCACCTCTCTATTATAAACTTATTTCCATGTGGATGCAGTGCCTGGGTTATGAGTGACTGTCTGCCTCTGCCTCTGCCCGGCATGTTTCCCTGCACACGTGGGCTATCTTGGCCGGGATAGCCCAGGTCCCCCACTAGCAATATCATAACAGACCTGATAACCCACTTTTTTATTTGAGGGCTAATTTTGTCAATCAATCAAAAACAAGTAGGAGATTATCTATTTGAGCTTTGATACACACCGAGGAAATGTTTACAAGTGATACGGTCCCAGGCGGTCCCAGATGAGGTTGACCTCATGGCAAGGAAACACAAAGTCAATCAGAATTAAAAGTATCACTGACCAGCGACTACAGAGGCACTTTTAAGAATACAAAAAGGCAGTCTATCGCAGTCCCTTTCTGAAAAATACTGGCTCATTAGTTTTCAGATGTCAAGGAGGAAGAGCAGGATGGTGGTTATGCTACCTTTGATGGATGAAAGAGGGAACTTCACGTGTCCCCATAGTTCTCAGAGAAGCGAGGTTTTTAGCAGTTTGAGCACATTTCTCCATAGGGACACTTTTGCAAAGTGTGACAAGATTCCCAGTCCCACCGCACAAGTCTTTAACACTCAGTGGGTGGGAGCACTGCAGGAACAGCATTGTGCTCCAAACTGCTATGGTCCCTTTGGCTCTGGGATAGAACTGGGGGCTTGGGGGAGAACCTCAATCAAATACCTCTAAGCAAGGGGAGTCATGCTAACCTCTGGAAAGAATCACTATTTCGGATGCAATGTGTAGTCTACAAGCTCCCTCAGGAGACCATTATAACCATGTTCTTCAGAAGGGAACAGTTTTAGGGGCCACTCATTAGCTAACTTGGAGGTTAAAACAGCAAAACTCCAGATGATATTACAAATAAATGGCACAGATCTGGTGAAGGTTGCTTCCTTTTCAAGCTGTGGGCCTGCTGTCTTTTTATGTATGTATGTATGTATGTATGTATGTATGTATGTATGTATGTATGCAGGCATGTATGTATTTAGACATTACTTCATTCTCTACACTGTGACTCATCCAGGACATGGAAAAGAGTTTTTTCAATCAGGTGCATGAGAGAGTAGAGAAAGCCTAAACACTGCACCAAGCCATCTGAAGAGGGACTGGGGGGAGATGGTAGAGTGCGTATCAGCCTTCGTCTTTCCTGGGAAAACGGACTTCCTGACACACCAGCCCGGCATCTGGGTTTCTGAATTCACACATACACATGTTATGGCCTGCTTGTCAAAGTAACCCAAAATAAATTCCAGCAGCTGAGGCTACCACAGTTCCCCCAGGAAAAGTAGTAGGGCTTTCTACCCTTTACACAGATTTGAATTTCATAGTAGTTAAAACCATTTGAAACAAGAGAACTGACCTGTGTTTTTTGTGGGAGTTTTTTGCTGTTGTTTTGTTTTTTACAAATAGAATAATGTAAACATTGTGTGTATGTGTCATGCACGTGTGTACTTAATGAAGGTGAACAGAATGTGTCAAATGCTCTGGTGTGGAGGCAGCAACTGAAGTCCTGGCTGACTATCCCAGCTTTCCTTTCTCCACACTAACTGGAATTAAGAGAGAACGGCATGCTTTCCTTTGGCATGTCCTAGTGCCTGTCACATTTGCTCTCCATTTCAGTGTTTTGAGTCTTGCTCCTGTTGTGTTTGGAACAGAGGTGGCAGCCGAGTCCTCTGAGCATCCCTGGCATGTCCTAGCAGTGGGCACTAGAAGGCTCTGCTCACACTGCTCACGCAAGGGTTAAGAACAGAAAGTCTACCACTGGCCGGCCGGCTCTGATGTTCCTAGAGATATTGTCACTGGATGTATCCTCAGTAGAATTCTATTCAACACCTCTGTCTTTAAGTACAAAGCTGCAGGCTGTAGCAGCTTTAAGAAACATAAGTACTCCTTTTTTCTGCACACAGTATCTGTGTGTGAAATTCTCTAAAGGGGTTTAAGTATTTACCCTGAACACTATCAGCCGCTTTCTAAATTTTTCCTTATCCAGTTGCAAAACACTTCAAAGAGAATCACAAACACAGGCTTTTGTGCTTCCCATGCACACTCTGTTTGGGAGGCTTAAGCCTGAATTCTCTTGGAATTGTAATTTTTCCCCCCAAAAAGGACAGGATACACACACTTTAAAAAATCATTATTAAGTTTGTAGCAACTGGGGGAGGGGAGGTGTTCTAAAGAGAGTCTAAAAAAATATCTGTCAATAAAAACCCAAAACATGTTAGAAAGAAGTTCAATGCTAAACTGCATATAAAACCTCCTCCCTCTCTCAAGATATTCTGCTTTAGAACAATACAGCTGTGGAAAACTGGAGGTAAGGGGTAAGTGCAAAGAATCAAACTCCAGTGAATACCTTGAGGATCACCAAATGTAAGCCAAGGATTGGAGCTTTTGTGGCTGGAAGTGACTTCTTTCTTTTTTCCCCAATTTCCAAAGATAAACACAAGCCCCTAAAATACTGTGTTCCAGAATTTGAATTATTGGGTGCTGTAACTGTTTAACCTGCTTCCAATCTGTGCTTATCTTGAGCCACTCGGCAATGTCCCAGTCAAAGGAGGGAGAGGGGGATTTAAATCTTAATTGAAAACCACCAGACATTTCATACCAGATCTTAAATTACTATAATATACTCTGCTCTTAAATTAGAAATCCTGACCCTAGGGTTGGAGAGATGGATCAGTGGTTAAGAGCTTATAGGGCTCTTGCAGTCTTGCAGAGGATCCAAGTTCGATTCCCAGCACCCAGGCTGGCTGGCTCACAACACCTCTAACTCCAGCTCTAGGAGACATGATGCCTCTGGCCTCCAAAGGTACCTGTATTCATGTGCACATATCCATGCATAGATAATACACATGGTTAAAAATAAATATCAAAATGAAAACAAAAATGTTGAAAAATGGGAGACAAGATTATGTTAGTACATGTAATTTAGTATTCACAGGAATACTTATGGGGAGGTAAATATACACATATATAACATGAATATACATACTATATCTATGTGATTTCACTATTAATATGAACCCAAAATATTTATATATAATTTATCATGATATCCTTCATGTTCCCTAAAATCTTTAATTTAGAAGACATTTTAAATTGAATTTACTTGAGTGTGATCCAAATACCATTGTGTCCGATCTATATTTCGGTACATAAGAAGCAGACTTGTTCCTATGCTCACTTACGAAGAATTTTATCTACAGCTGTAGTGACAGCTTCGTTAACCTCTCCCAAAACAAATAAACAAACCGCTTTTGGGCTCACTCATTCCCTGCAACTGAGGGAGCCACAAACAGGGGACCTGTCCCTGCAGCGGCAGGCTGCCTCCAGAACTAGGTTCCCTGATGATTTATGCAGACCACAATGACAAGCAGAGAGGCATGACTCACCTCGGAATTAAACCATTATAAATAACTTGTCAGGGATGCCTGTACATTCTGAAGAACATTTCTCTCTTAAAACTTTAACAACAAGAACTTTGGTTATGTTATGAAATGAAACACCCACTCATTTTCCACATCTCTCTGCTCTCCTGAGCCAAATTTTAACATAAATGGGCAAATTAAATGTAGCCTATTGCTTACCTAACATAATTATATGTTGTATTTTACACTGATTCAAAACGGATACATTAAAATAATCCAGCCTTGGCTCCCACCCACTACAGTCGGCAAAGGTTATTAAGGCCAATCACCACGCACAGTGCTTGCTACTGTAGCACCAGGGACTGTTGGGACAGGAAATGGCTCAGAACACAGAGGATGATCAGAAGCCACTTTCTCCCCCCAAAGGAAAAGCAACAACAACAGAATGCATGAAGAAATCCCCGCAGTACATAAATCATCTGCTTTTCTCAGAGCGCTTCCTCGGGACGCTCGTCTGGAATAATTCCACTGGATTGTACCAAGTGGAAGTTTTTAAGGTCAAAAGGAAATGAATAAATGTCATCAATTTAGAGGATTTCACACCCAGCATTCTTTTCAGTCTCACCATGAATTTGATAGTGTTAAAACATTTTTATAGGTAAAATAAATGTCAGTTTTGCAAAGAGCGATACCAGCCCCTGGGAGACAAATGGCCTATCCACTGGATCTCAGGCCGCGGAATGACTTTGCTCCCTCACCGGAGACCTCAGCTTTTCATATTCCTCTTGAGCTGGCAAGAAAAGCTTGCAGTTTCTTTCAAATGATAACTCTCCTATCCCGAAGAGTCTCCTCATAATATGATAATCTTGGATGAGAGGTAGTGGGTTGGTTGAAAAAAAAATACAAATATGTGAGTGGTGCTCAGTGCTGGAAGACTTCTTGAGTGGAGAGCAAAGAAGGCAAGAAAGGCTTGGCCGTGGGGCAAAGGGTCAGGCTGCTCCGGGCTCAATGCTCTATAAACTCACAGAGTAATATTCAGGGGAGATGCGATGTTTTATCAGAATGTCATTCGAATATAAGGTTTAACATTTACATCACAAGAGCAGGCACAGAGTAAAACTGTCATCCAGGAGGGAAGGGGCAGGACACAAGTGTGCCAGAGCATGCCTGCTGGGACAGGGAGTGGGCGGCAGAGGCCAGGGGAGTTTATGTACAGCTGACTAAACTTTCTAAAATATGTGGCTGGTTATGACATGTGCAGTAATTACCACTAATGGAAGAATAGCTATTTCAAAATTCATTTTCCATTCTCCTAGAGGCTTCTGGAGACTACCTCTCCCAACCACATGAGAAAAAGAACAGAAAGACAGAGAGAAATTACAACACTCGCCTCTTCCCTGGTACAAGGGCCATCAAAAGCTGCTTTGCTCCTAAACCAAATGAGCAAAGTAATGCATGCAGGGGCCAAGGTTGTAGGTCTTATTGTTCTCACGAAAAATGATGGAAGATATATTGTGGAACCGGCAAAAATACATTGATCAAAGACATCTTTCCACAACACTCACAAGACTCTCTAACTCAAAAAAACAGAAAGATAACAAAGACTCGCTTGTCTAAAATCATAATAATTTGGAGTAATATATTCCCTAGAAGAAAAGTTTGAACATTCAGAAATGCCCTTTCGATTAGCTTAATTCCAGAGAATCTAAATGTGCACCAAACACTGCACGTTTGATGTGAAATTGCTGTTGAATTTGTGAACCCACAACTGATTTCCTGTGTTATGGAATCTTGGAGATTACAGTTAACTTGAAGCAACAGGGATAATTCTTGGCAGTTAATGGGACATTTATATGCATTTTCCTGAAAGGCAGCATCTTGGGGCCTCCAACTGGCAGCTCAACATTGCCCCCTACTGCTTACAAGTTTAAAGACAAGCTGAAGAGGGCTCCCAGCCAGACTCCCACCAGCCGATGCCTATTTCACCCCCACGCCCAAATACCTCACAGCACTGCACTAGGAGCAGCCAGGGACTCTTCCTAAGATTGGTCTCTGCTGTGTCTTCCAATAGCAAAAACAACTTAGCATGAGTTTATTAGAAACCTTTTTTAAAGGCCCAAAGCAAAACGCTTCAACTTAATTTAGAGGAACTATCCCTTTTATCTTGGCCCAAACCTTCACTCCACTGATAATGATCCAACTGTGGTATTCGGGAGATACTGAACCACTGATTTTTTTTTTTTAATAGCAAAGCCAAAGAATGCCCCACCAAGTGCAAAGAACTATGCTCTGGAAAATTACTTGGATTGCTACTCCTTTTAGCATATTTTTTGTGGTATGAATACAAATAAATAGAAGATACTTTCTTTAACTAATGTGCCACTATTACCAAATGTGAATATACACATATGGAGACACTGTCATACATCTACACTCATATCCACCAAATGTATGTATACACATATGGACACTCTGTCATATATCCACACATATATCTACCAAATGTTGTATATACACATATGGAGACACTGTCATATATCTACACTCATACCTACCAAATGTATGTATACACATATGGAGACACTGTCATACATCTACACTCACATCCACCAAATGTATGTATACACATATGGAGACACTGTCATACATCTACACTCATACCTACCAAATGTATGTATAAACATATGGACATGCTGTCATACATCTACACTCATACCTTTTCAATGAATTAATAATAAATATCACTAGTGTGATCACATACTAATGTGATCAATACTAAAAATTTTACTTGGGGGGAAATATTCCTAAAATGAAAGCAATAAAAACTATTTAAAAATTATTTTACAAAATTACTGAGTTCTTTTCTTATTGTTTCTAAGTCTTAATTTATAACTTCATCAAATTACAATTTCAAGTCAGGCTAATGTCTAAGAATTAGGCCTCAGCAAACAGAAGTCTAAGTGCATATGTAAAATGGGTGCTATCCAGACATCTGTGCATATCCTATAAAAACAGCATTTTTTTCCCCAGGCTTGACCAGAGGTAGCCAGGCAGAAAGAGACTCTTCATCACCTCCAACCTGGCAATACAATGCTCAGGGCTTTGAGGAAATCTATCTTTGAGACTACTAATACATTAAAAGGGTAATAGTGTTCCATTCCCAGACACTGATCCTTGCAAAGGATCTCAGAGATGTCAGTTCTTAGAGAGATGCATTCTGGTCCACATTCTTCAGCTGAGGCCTTCATATTTGTAACTTGGTGTTTTCATTATTATAAAACAGGGCTTAGAGAAGATACCATGTTCACATCTTTATCAAAACAGTAATACTAAATTGGCATGCCAAGTGAACTCCTTTGGAGGTGACAGACAGGGCTCTGGCTCTGGCTTCATAGGTGCATATCTATCTTTCAACCCATCAAACTATATACATTATGCTTGTTTAGTCTCCTGTATGTCAACCATAGGTCCACAAAGCTGTCTGAAAACATTATGTGTGGGGACTGGCGATCCCCGTGCACCCCTGAGATGAGCTCACTGCTCTCAGCACACTTCAAATCTGTGAAGTGGCACTCTCCAGAGGTCAGCAGGCTTTTATCGCCTTTCCTCTACATTCCAAATTCAAGTGTCTGCAGGCAGATCGGTGAGCCGACAAAAGGCAAGCAACCTAGAGCAAGCCTTCTAGAGTTCAAATCCCAGCTCTGCCACTTACTAGCTGGTGACCTTGGGAAAGTTACATAAGGCCTTTGGGCTCCTATCTCCTCGTATGTAAAAGTGAGACAGAAGTCAAGCCTATCCCACAGGGTCATCATGAACATTAAGTGACAGCAATCTTTAGTACTCATAAAAATACCATGCAAGCATTTACTGTTGTTATCACTATCCAAGTGAAGGCTTATCAAGCGGCTTCTGCCTGCCATCTAGCTGATAAAGTCCATGTTCTACATACCATAAATGCCCTGCTTTCTGATCTTGTTTTTACAGTCCCAAGACCTAATGTTCCTCCCCAGATAGCCTGCCCCATCTCCTCTTCTCCACATGCCTCTAACCAGACCAGCACCTTCCCAACAGTCCCAGAAGTAACGACCTGAACCTGATACTGATCTGAACCATGGTGAACGTGCAGAGGTCAGAGGACGGCCTGAGAGTGAGTCCATTTTCTCCTTCCATGATGTGGGTCCCTGAAATAGAACCCAGGTTGCCAGGTTTGGTGGCAACTGTTTTTACGTTCTGGGCCAGCCCACGATTTTTATTTATTTATTTTTTTAATTTTTTAGGTCTCACTGCATGGTTTTATTTTAGCTGCAGTAATATGTGGTGGCACCCACATTTCTCTCTTTCCTAAACTGCTAGGTTATGGTGACTAAACGCATGCACTTTGCAATCTGGCAGCCTCCACCTCCATCTCAATCATCTACTGAGCGACCCTGGACAAGCACTGATGTCTCTGTACCTCGGATTTCACATCTATGAGTTAGGGCTCCCAACACTGTCCACATCCACTGTGGGAGGAAAACCCTCTGGATAGTGGCTGCAGCATAAAAGCAAACAAACGCTGGATACTGCTGGTGTCCTGTTCTCCTGCTGTGTCTCAGCTCATGTCTAACAGAGGGCCTTCCATGAAGGAGGTCAGAAATGTTTCGGAAATGCGCTGAGGCTTTAGGGACAGAATGGCAGGCTGCTCCCATTACCTTATGGGACACGACCTAACACAATCACACAGACTGATAACATATACCTTTGCCTGTGACAATTAGACAGCTGAAGATGTGCACAGTACAGGGCCCCAGAAAACGTGGTCAGACCTCATGCATGCACTTACCACGCTCTCCATCTTCTTCCACAGCTCCTCCAACTGAGTCATGGGTTCACACCACCAATCAGTGCAAAGTTTGTTTCGATCTCCTTGGAACCAGAACTGCCTCAGCCACTCAAACTCGACCTGTGGACCAGAACAAGAAGGTGGTGGTTAGAATGTCCTTGTGATAGACTCACAAGGACAATGACTTCCCCACTTAATTCTCCTTTGGCATCTTTATAGACAGGGGGCGAGAAAGGTGAGAAAAGCCTGGCCTAACTAGTTCCCAACACACCCTGGCATCTCCAGAGCATTCTGAAAGCTAAGAAAATGGAAGTCTTAGAGCTGAGGTCCTGCTAGGATGGCAGTCCAGGCCACGTTACATGTTTTAGGCAGACAGGACAAATATTCAGATCCTGGAGTATAAGCAGCGTCCACTGTGTATGATGGAAAATCATAACCAAGCAATTAAACATTTTTAGTAACAGCTAGGAAGACAATGACACAGACAGATATTGAGAGTATCGTGTGTCCATTTCTTAGACTGAAAAGAAAGAACTTACCCAAGGGCCAGGCGAAGTTGGTGATAATCTTAGGCACATAAGCAAACAATATATAATTAGTTATAGAGGCATTCAAGCTCCTACACAGCCATTAAGGTTCTCACTTGTTGACTCAGCAAGGGTCAACTGCAATAGGCAAACAGTAGCAAAGATAGAAGGCGCTGATTTGCGTTCTTTTCTGGGAAGTTAGCAGCTGTTTGTGTTGACCACCTACAGGCACTGCTCCTATCCACAGGATGAACACACAGCTCCTATCATCATTGTCAGCCCTTGTTCAGGCTCAGTCCTGTGGTATAGGCAGAGCTCCAGCTAGAATACTAATGGCAGAAGTGGAAACCCAGGGTTGAGCTAGACGTAGCACGATTCTTAAAAGGTCTTATTAATAAGAACAAACCCGGAGCCAGGTATTGGGGTGAATATTGAAAGATCAGAGAGACAGAACATGCCACAGCTAACCTCACCTCACCAACTTCTTAACTGATCCTGTTTCCTCAAACCAGAAGCCTCTGTGTCCTCATCCAAATGTATCTCAGCTGAACTGCTGCTCAAAAGCCTAAAAGCTTAACCAAGCTCTTGTTCCTGGTTTTCACACCTTATATACCTTTCTGCTTCCTGCCATCACTTCCTGGGATTAAAGGCATGTGTCACCATGCCTGGCTGTTTCCAGTGCAGCTTTGAACTCACAAAGATCTGGATGGATCTCTGCCTCCAGAATGCTAGGATTAAAGGTGTGTGTACCACCATTTTCTGGCCTCTATGTCTATCTAGCAGCTGTTCTGTTCTCTGACCCCAGATAAGTTTATTAAGGTGCACAATATATTGAGGAACACAATATCACCACACCAAACATCACCCACTGCCCCATTTCTGGATTTTGGAAGAACAGGTCCAAGACTGGAGAAACACAAGAAGAAGCTTGTAGATATCTTGCTGTCAAACTGGAGCCAACATGGCAGGAAGTGACTATGAGGTGAGAAGATGGAAAATCAGGTCTGGAAAGAGGCACTGACTGGATGAACTACCTCCAGAGCCCCTTTCCACTCAAGCTGACTCGGGTTTAGTTGTCTGAGGCCTGCAATGGAAACAATCCAATCCCACACAGAGCAGAGTCTGACCAGCACTGAGCAGACAAGTCAGTCTTCCACGGCTTGTCCTCGACTTGGACACCAGCTGGTATCACCAGCGCAGAACTCCATCTCACCCCAAGGCCCTTTACTCCTGCAGAGTCCAGCACCACGCCGTGGTGTCTGCTTTGCAGAGTGACCACGTTCCACCCACTGCGCTGGGCTCTTTCACCACCGCCTGGGACCGCGGAGGACTGTGGGGGGTTCCTCCACGCCAAACTTTCAAGAAGCAAACAAAAGCGACTTGTGAGAACTAACAATGGTGAAAACGGCTTAGGGAAGAAACTGGAGAAGACCTGGTCTAAGGAAAGGTTTTCATTTACACTAAAGCAATGTTTGTTTGATGTGTAGAACCGATTTCAGCTAAAGCTGTTTAAACAAAACAGGAATGTGGGCCACATTAAGACAGTTGCTAAACCTTATCTGTGGCATTAAAAGATAGTGGTTGACAGAAGGTAAATCTGAGTACTTAGAAAGGAGAATGAATATGGCCACAGTTCAACTTTAGGGAAGATCCAGGTTTAGCAACACATTTACTACAAGAAAAAAAAAAAAAGAGGACCTTCTCATGGGTTTCTCACGACACTGTTCACACTGTCGAGCAGCCTGACAACAAAGCCTCAAGCCTGAAGTTAGGTAGAGGTGAAGTGGTTTCCAATGGCTTCTCAACCCTTGGGCCAGTTATTTCCACTGAAGAGGACAAAACTTGGAAGCTTTCACCACCCTGGTACACAGGGAATAAAAAGACTATCACAAACAACAAGCCTATCAACCTATCAGGGCACAGGAAACTGTACTTCTATGATGGAGAGCTTGGAAGCAGGAAGTGAGCATACGGGGGCTGTGCCATTGGACAAAACAGCAAATGCAGAGCCCTGGCCACGCTAACAAATAAAAGCTTCTCTTCCTCCTCAGGCACCTCAGTACCTTGGCTCAGAGGGTAAGGGTGCTTGTCGCCAAGGCCATCAACCTGAGTTTGAGCCCTGGAACCCACATGATGCAAGGAGTGAACTAATTCCTCTAACTTCCACATGTATGCTATAGTGTAAGCCCTTCTAATTCCAAATTAAAATTAAAAAAAAAAAATGTAAATTCTGTTTTTGAAGAATCAGGGTTCTGGATGTTCAGGGAGGATAGAAAACTAGAAACCACCTCCTTATAATGGATAAATTCCCAGCACATATGACCTACCAACATTAGATCAAGATGTAAAACAACTTAAATCCATAAAAAGCAATGGAACTGATGAAGAGAAGCCCCAGACCAGATGGATTCACTGCCAATTCCTACTAACATTTTAAGGAAGAGTTAACACCAGTGCTCCTCAAACTGCTTCATAGAACGGGAAAGGAAGGCAGCTACCAAACACAGTGAACAAAGCCAGCATTACCACGATCTCAAAACCAGAGAAGAACACCAACAAAGGGCTAGAGACCAAATTCACTGATGAACATAGACACAAAATTTCTTAACAAAATCTTTTCAAATCAAATTCAAGAACAAATGAGGACAATCATATACCATGACCCATGACCAAATTGTTTCCATTCCAGGCATGCAAAGATGGTTCAACATATGCAAATACAGATGTAATAAAGCCAGTAAGTTATGCAAGGGCAGAAGTCACAGGGCCATCCTTAGATGCAGAAGAGGCCTTTGAAAAAGTCCATGTCCTTTCATAATGGAATCCCTGAATAAACTACAAATAGAAGGAACATACTTAGCATAATAAAGGCTTTATATCACAAACCTATAGCCAATATTATATTAAATCCTCTAAAATTGAAAATAAGATAAGGTTCTCCACACTTTCCACTTTTACTCAGTATAGTGCTTCAAATCTTAACTAGAGAAATAGGCAAGAGAAAGAAAGAAAAGGAATATAAATAGAAAAAAAAAGTAAAATGATCTCTATTTACGGATAACATGATCCTAAATTTGAGGGGCCATGAAGACAACTTAGAAAACTCTTCCACCTGGTAACTGCTTTCTACCTCGCAAAAGGATGTAAAATCAACACAGAAATACACAGTCCTGTACACCTCTAACTTGCCAAGAAAGAAATAAGGGGGAAAGCTCCATTCATAATTTAACTTCCTTCCTCATCAAAGGGGTCTAAAATGTCTACAATGAAATAAGACATTGATGAAAGAAACTGAAACACTAGAAGATGGAAAGACCCCAATACTCATGGACTAGCAGGATATTGTGAAAATAGTTGTATTACAAAAAGTTATCTACAAATTCAATACAATTTCCATAAAAAGTCAAATGACATTGTGCACAGAACTAGAAAAGAATTCTAAAATTCATGTAGAAGCACACAATACCCCCATAAGCCAAGAGCAATCCTGAACAGAATAAGCAATGCTGGAGGTATCACAACACATACTCTCAAAATATACTATAAAGCCATAGTAACAAAAACAGCATAGCAGGGCCATGGAAGCAGACCAACTTCACAGAGCACCCAGAAATAAACCCATGTAACTGGGACATCTGATCTCTTATGTCAAGAAGATATATTGGAAAAATGACATCTTCAATAATGGTGCTGGGAACCCTGAATATCCACATGTAAAAGAAAGAAACAAGATTTACAACTTTCCCCATAGACAAAAATCAGTTCAAAATAGATCAAAGACCTTAATATAAGACTCGAAACTCTGAAATTGCTAAGAAAGACAAAACACTTCAGAATATAGAGATAGGCAAGGACTTTCTGGAAAAGACCTCAATAGCACAGAAAATTAATGAGATTAAATGAAATTAAAAAGCTCTTGCACAGGGACAGAAACAATCATTAAAATGAAGAGATAACCCACAAAACAGGAAAACAATGTTAGCAAAATACATACCCAACAGGGCATTACTTCCTAGACTCCAAAGGACCTCCAAAAACGAAACATCACAAAACCAAATTATCAAGCAAATAAATGGAGTAAAGTGAACTGATAGTTCTAAGGGAAGAAATATGAGTGGCCAATAAATACTTTCAATATCCTTAACTGTTAGCAAAATACAAATTACAGCCATCTGGAAATTCCATCCCACTCCAGTGTCAAGACAATAAATGACAACACACGCTGGTGAGATGTGGGAAAATCAGAACCCTATTCATTGTTGGGAGAAGTATAAATGGGTGTAGTCATTACGGAATGAATATGGAGGCCCCTCAAAAAACAAAACCAGAACTACCATAGGATGAAGGTATACCACTCCTAGATATATACATAAAAGACTCTGAGTCAGTACACCATGGAGATACCTCCATATCTATGCTTAATGCCACACTATTCACAACAGCAAAGATCTGGAAACAGTCTAGACATCCATCAACAGTAGAATAGATTTTTTTAGGGCTGTAGAGATGGCTCAGAGGTTAAGAGAATAGATTTTTTTAAAATGTGGTGTATATACTCAGTAGAAATTTACTCAGCTGTGAAAAAGACTGCAATTATGGCATTTTCAGGAAAATAATGGAACTAGAAAATCATTATGCTAAGCAAAAGAAGCCAGAAAAAAATATAGCACAATTTAGATAAAAATGTATATGTTTATCTATGCAAGCGTACATGCATACAGACATGACTGGAAATGGAAGAGACTATGAGACATGAGAGCTGTAAGGGAAAGCATGAAACAGGAGAGGGCATTGGGCTGTGTGTGATGTGAGAGCAGGGACTGTTTGGGAAGACAGGGGACAGAACAAGGCAGGAGGGAGGGCAGTGGCAGTCAGTGACTAACTGAACAAGAACGAAGTGTACTGATATAGACATATGCAACGCCATAATGAAAGTCTTTATTCTGTGTGCTAACTAAAAACAATCAACGATAAGAAGGAGGAGGCTGCAGAGGCAGAGGAGAAGGTGCTGATGGTGGTGGCGGTGATGGAAAAATGGGTCTAAGGGTACTTGATGGTACTACACTTCTTAGCTAAGGAGGGTGATTAACAAGGCCAGCCTGGACTACACAGCTAGACCCTGAGTCTAACTGGAGGTGGGGGTGGGAAGGAATAAAGGAAGTGGGAGGAGATGGGGGTGGGGGAGTCTGGGGAGAGAAACAACCAAGTATAATTGTGTTTGAAAAATTCCAAAACGAAACCTAAGTCTCTGTAAAGTAATAAAAATAAAGTACGATAAAGATTAAAAAAGAAAAAAAAACCCTAACAGTACTTCCACCAGTAAAAACAGTTTTGTTTTTAAAAACACAAATTAATAAAAGAATTCGAGTTCTGAAGTCAGTGTGAAGTGGGCTGTGCCACAGGAGAGCTATGCCAGCTGGGAAGCAGTGGTGATCACGAAACAACCACACAGGTTTGTGCTGAGGTTTCAGTGCCTTAGACTCTGTCATATTCTTGCCAGAGATGAAGAATACTAGCTAGAGAGGACCACAAGCCCCAGAACTTACTGTCTCTCCGCATCGCACAGGCCTAGGGAGCTCTCTGAGCAGAAAGGGAAATTTCCATCCCTGCTGGCTCGCACCCTACCCCTCCCATGCCAGTCAAGAAGCCCAGCACAGAGGCTCACTCCAGGCAGAGGCTTTCTGGTAGGCTGAAGAGGTGTCAAAAGGATGCCACACTTTTATGGACACCAGATCCAGGGTGTGTGCATTTTAATCAATGCTATGACCTGACCTTTTTCTTCAGTGTTGGGGATGAGAGATCACAGAATTTTAATCAAACATCTACAGCTACACAGACACACATGAAGCCATCCAGAGCAGCTCAGGAGAGGAGCAGGAACAGAAGAAGAACAGAAGAAACTCCAACATGAGACTATCCACTGTGTCCCTTCCAGGAGAAACTTGCCAGAAGATTGTTGGGTATACAAATGGACAATTGAATAACCAAGAGGGGAATTCTGCTTATAAATGAATTTAAGTCTTTGCTCTGTATCTTAAAATGGGGGTATCAACAAGCTGCTGCCTTCTTAACCTCCTAAGTTCCCATGTTGCCTTGCTAGAAAACAAGGCATTCCTAAACCCAGATGGCTTCAAAGTATTCAAGGTGTTTGTTATAATGAGTCCAGCAAAGGCACATGGCCTTGAAGGGAGAGGAAAACAAACAAGAAACTAGATAACTACCAGGAATACAGTGCAGGGTGAGTAACCCAACACCCAGTCCAGGCCTGCCTGCATGATAACAGAACAGCTAATGATGAGCTGGCACACCAACTTAACCTTCAAGCTAAGATGACTGCGGAGAACGAGAGAGGAGGAGGTGGTGGCCACGATAGGCACAAGGGGTATTTATTTATAAGACCTTTTATCCATTCACCCCTCAAGGGCCGCCTTACCTCCCTGACACAATGTCAAAGCAGTCAGCCAGTTTCTGTGGCAGATGGATGCTGATGACAGTATTGTGCTGTGTGGTTTTACAGTTTCCCTGTCCACTGAGATAACAAAACACCACAGCCGTGTACAACCAGAAAAGACTGAAATGAAATAGCACACATGCACGATAAAGTCAGCACCCAGTTTGCTGACCAGATCTGAAAGTCACGAAGTCTTTCAGAAGAGTAAGTGAATACCTCGATTAGAGATTCTGCACTAAGATGGAGAATGAGACCATTCCCAGGTATAACCCAGTGAGGTCATCAGGTCCAGAAACTCGTGGTCTCAAGCACTTCTAGCTATAAGCAACACTTTCAATGGGGTACACTTACTAGGCACAGAAGGAAGGAAACCCAGCCCTGGGTTCAGCTGAAGCATGAGACAGCCATTACTCTCTGAAAGGCAGTCTTTTTGCCTTTGGTTCTGAGAATTCTGATGCAGTTTCCCGAAGTATACAACAGCTCACAAGAGACAGGAAAACCTTTTTAAATCTATTACAAGATATCTTATGTCTATGGGTAAAGAGACAGTTTCTCTTTGGCTCAGACTCCTTCAACGTCTCTCCATTTCCCTCATAGTAAAAAGAAAGCCCGCTGAGCATAGGAGGGCCTCTCAGATCTACACATTTGCTAACACTGCCCCTGTGACCCCACCTCCTACGGCTGGCAGTCTCCTACCCTCTCTCACGCGGCTGCTGAACTGTGCCATGAACACCGAGCATTCTCTGCCCAGGGGTCTCTGCAGAGGCTCCTTCTGCTTGAAATGCCCCCCGCCCACCATGGCTCGCCCCCTTCCCTTCTTTCCAGTGGAGATGCGCGTTCTCGGGTTCTCACCATCTCCTTGTTCAGTTCTGTTTTCGGCAGCATTAGCAACGTCAGCACACCATATACTTCACCCGTGTTTTGTGTCTCTTGTTCCCCTCCTCCACACACTAGAATGCCCGATTCTTTACCAGTATACCCTAAGGAACCCAGAAGAGGGCCCGGGGTGAGCTCAGTGATCATCACTCACACGTCAGCAATGTGTCACAGGTCAGGTTTTCCACCAGTTCTCGTCACATCATGAGAAAGTCTGAGATGGCTGACGCATTTTAACCATTCTCTACCACCCGTTAATCTTACCTTTCTCCTCATGTCTTTATCTGAGGTATAATTCACCCACAATAAAACCCATTCATCTGAAGTGTAAAAGTCAACTTTGTTTTTTTAACTTAGAAAGGTGCATGCCCATTATCACAAATCTCCATAGCATGGCGGAAGGGCGCAGGCTTAGCGTCTTCTCTCTATGAGACTGCTCTGTCTTCATTGAATATGGTTATTTACTTTACATTTACTTTGGACTAATTATAGAGGATGCCACTTAATAGTACAACGTTTCTTTTTCAAAAAGTCATCTATGCAAAAAAAAAAAAAGTTGAAAAAAGCTAAGCAGTCACTATCTAAAGTTCGGAGATGTAGAAATCGCGAGTATTGACAAAACAGTAACCTTAGGATGATGCGCACTGGCCTCACGATGCAGACTCGCTGAACTCACAAACTGCAGAAAACAGCTACTCTCGCACACAGTGAAGCCAAAGCATTGCCACTTACTGCTAGGTGGGCAGCCATTCTCCCTAAGTCCCTTTATTTCTGCCTGGCTTCAAGGAAGCCACTGACTGTCCCATGCTGCGAGGCTGTTTGTGTTGGGAAGACCCATGGGGTGGGGAATGGATAAAGCCTTATCTTCCTGCAGAAGTTAGGCAAAGCTACTCAGAGGCTTGGAAGCTGCTTCCAAGCCATTAGAAAAGTCAGTTCCCTTGTCTCAAGGTTCTAGTTATATAATGTAACCCCTTCTAGTGCCATGCTACCTGCCCACTGTGTGTTTCCTGTAGAAACTATCTCATAGAAAGCAATGGCCTGTATGTTTGTGCCCTTCACACCCCAATTCTTATGGTGAAATCGTAACCATCACAGAGTGACAGCTCACTTTGGGAGGTACCTGATCCCAAGGGCGGCTCTTACAAATGGACTCAATGTAGATAAAAGGGGGTCCAATGAGGCTTTGTCCCTCCACCGTGCAGACTCAGTGAGAACACACCGTCTATGAACCGGAAGCAGGCCCTCACCAGACACCCAGACTGCCGGCCTTGCTCTGGAGCTTCCCAGTCCACACTGAGGATGAATCACTGCAGTTAGAAGCCGTGTGGCTGCCATATTTTGTTATCACTGACATGCTAGGCTCGGATTACTGTGACTGTTTATGTAACCCACCTTCCCCTCTGACTCAGCTCTCCTGTGTTAGACCCTCATGAAGCTGCAGGCAGGGGTGAGTCCTACCTCCCTCTCCTCTGACTCAGCTCTCCTGTGTTAGACCCTCATGAAGCTGTGAGCAGGGGTGAGTCCTAACCTGCCCTCTCCTCTGACTCAGATCTCCTGTGTTAGACCCTCATGAAGCTGTGAGCAGGGGTGAGTCCTCACCTGCCCTTTCCTCTGACTCAGATCTCCTGTGTTAGACCCTCATGAAGCTGCAGGCAGAGGTGAGTCCCATACCCATCAACCTTGGCCACCCTCACCTCATTGTGGATGTCTTCTCCTTGTTTCAAAACTGCAGGTTCCAAGGACTTCAGAGAGACGTCGCCGTTGTCCGCGTCATTAAGGACATTCTGCAGTGCCAACTGGCAGCGTTGTAGAATATAATCCAGGGTGCCCGCGGAGCACTGCCAAGACAGAAGCACAGCGAGACAGTGAGCGACTGCAAGCTCGCCATGCACGGCTCCTGCTCCCAGTCCTGTGTCCTCACCCGCCATCCTCACGGCTCATGTACATGAGAACTACAGTAGTGCCCTGCTCTCCTGAGTCTGTGCAGCCAGCCAGGCCTCACTAGGTCCCACAGGCTGTGGGCTGTCTTCATTATGTGGGCCTCCTCTCTCTAAATAAACATGCACCCTGAGGTGTGTGTGTATCTATACACACCACACCACACACACACACACACACACACATATGGATGTTTGCATGTGTATTCTTCATATACTGCAGCACCTTAAACTAACTCTTAAATGTAGAAGAAATGTAATAAACAATGTAACAATTTGACCAGTTATCAAAAATGTCAAAGAGAGTGGGTTTTTTTTTCCCCTCACATCATGAATGTATTAATGGGGGAGAATGGTAGCCAGGCTGGAGAACCTGGTACAAAGCACACAGACTAGAACAGCAATAATGTGTGTACAGGGAGCTGGGTTGACATTTCAAATTCAAGGTAAAGAATTCCCTCCCCTTTCTACATACAGGAGAAAGCTGCAGCCATTCCTGTGGAGGTTGTAGAAAGACTATGGGACTTGGGCTGCAAAGCACACATACTCAAGGCAAAGTGACACCTCATGATCAGTGGGGACAGAGCCAGCTGGTTCACCCTCTCTAGGCCTGTGGAAACGTGACAGAGGTCAGATGGACACCCTCCTATGGAGGAGCCTATGCTGGGAACCAAGGACAGAGATGGAGTATGAATTCAGTTATTCTGATGATGAAATGATCTCTTAGAATGCGTATATATTTCCTCCTTTGGATATCTGAGGAAGATGTGTCCTTAAGATATTTCTTTTAATATTTATCATTTAAAACAAGCACATGGAAAAGCCCTTGCAAGCAAGTCCTGTGGTATAGAAACCACCATTGCCTCTTTACACAGCGTGGTATAGATAAGCTGGGAACACGCTAAGTTTTTGTGTCCACAACAGAAGCTTGGCTAGTATGTATTTCAACATGGTGACCCCAGCGTGCAGAGCGCATGAGGGTGGGCAGCGCTGAAGAAGAGGTGTGATCCCTGCTCACAAAGTGCCCCGGTACCTACTTCTAAGTGGCAATCACCAAGAAGGCATTCTGTGTTCACTTTTGCTTCCAAAGTGTGGAGCGAGGCCAAGCAAGTGCATGCCCACTTACTGCGTCTAAGAACTGGAACAAGCTGCACTCCCGTGGGTGTGGAGCCGGCTGATGACCTCAGCCTGCCCAAGCCTAGCTTTATTTATGGCCATGGAAAGAGAAGCGCAGGACTTGGTCTTTCTGGCTTTATATATAGTTGGTATAGAGAACTTAGGAGCGGGCCTGCAGTTTTTGAGGTTTTACGCCTGTTTTTGGTCACAGCTTTATTGAAATTTAACTCATATCATGAAGTTCAACTAATCAAAGCAACAATTTGGCATTTTTATTTTATTTTATTTATTTTTACTAAATTTAGACTTGTACCACCATTTCTATAATTAACTCCAGAATAATTCTGTTATTCCACATGAAACCCTTGTCCTCTAATGTCATTTCCACCAGCACCAACCTGCTTCATGCTGGACGGGGACGATGCTGAAGTCTTCTCTCTCTCTCTCTCTAACACACACACACACACACACACACACACACACACACACACACACACACCTGCCTGTCCTGGACCTTTCCGGTCATTATAATCATTGGCTGTATGTAGTTTTTTGTGCCTGCTTTTTACACTAGTATGTCTCTATGGCTCATCCCTGTTGCAGCCTGCATCAGTATTCCAGCCTTGTTTATTGTCAAACAGTAGTCAGTTCTGTGCATCTGTGATGAGCATCTGTGCTGTGTCCAGTTTTAGGCTATTATGGGCATTCACGTACAAGTTTTCATTTCTCTTGGCCATATACCCAAGTACAGGATTGTTATGCCATAGAGTGCCAGCAGCTTTCTGAAGTGCCAGACTACACCAAAGTCACTGCAGAATACAGTGCCCTCCTTCCAGCGGCACAGACCAGCTCTTGTCCCGGCACAGCCTTGCCAACATTTCTTACCTTATCTGACTCGGGCCTTCCTCGTGTGTGGGAATGGTATCTACCTGTAGTTACTGGCCGTCCTCTGACGACTAGCTGACACGCATTTGTTTGTTTGTTTGTCTTGCTTTCGGTACTGGGGAGAGAACCCAGGGCCCCCTACAGGAGAAGCGGGTGTTTTTACCACCCAACTACACTCCCAGCTACCTTGTGCATTTTGCATGTGTTCTTAGCTGTTTTTATACCGTCACTGGCCTTGTCTATTTACCTCATTCACCTTTTTAAACAAAATCATTTCTCTTTTGAATTATTGACTTTTAAAGATTCTTTTTAACTTCTAATTGTAGATGCTTATTAGATACATGGCTTGTTAATATTTTCTTCCACTCTATTTTTACTTTGTTGACAGTTCACTTTGAAGTACAAGGAATTTTTAACTTTGTGACAAAGTTTTCTATTTCTTCTTCCTTGAGTTATTTATGCTTTAGCTGTCATATCTAAAAATCCAATGCCTACGTCCAGGTCAGAATCACTTGTTGGTAGGTAATTATCAGTAAGGTTTCTGAAACAAAACAAAAGATATAGGAAGGGAAGGCTAAAACATGTGTGTCTGTGTCTTCGACTGACACATTTCACTGAAATGGTAACTAAACTTGCTAACATTTGGTCATCTCTGGGAAGCAGAACTAGTTTAGTTGAGGAAAGGAGAGAGCACATGTAATTTTATACACTTTTTAAATTTTGAACTGGCTGATTAACTATTTAAAAATAATTACATATAAAGTTTAAGTTTATAGAAAACACTGCTGAATCTCAAGAACATTCTAGAAATAAAACTAAAATCAAATAAATAAAAAGACCCAATAGGAGCAGTTCTGCTTATACACAACCAACTTCTCCACACGCAACTCTCTCTCCCATTAAAGTCAAGGAATATCAGAGTACCATTTCCACAAGACAATCTGCTTCCCACTAGTGTAAGAGTCAATCATTTGGGGGATGGAGTAGAGGCAAGTCATAGAACACAAGTTTGTCTGAAGGTGAGGCAGTTCTGGAAATCGGAAGGAATTTCTTTTCTCTCTTCTATTGAGAGAAAAAAAGCACACTTCAGTGTCTGAGAAGGAAACCTTTACCTTCTTTGATCATTGGAAACAATAACAAACGATGAAGTGAAACGTTTGAAATAAGATACAAACATGCTGTCAGCTGAACCTATGTTTAGTTTTGAGTCTCTGCCCATGTATCAAGCATGTACTGGTTTCCACTACCCACATAGAAGGATTCAAAATGACCAGTGTTGCTGACTGAGTCCATTTCATTAACTCATCAGAGGCACCAAGGACCTGCCTAGCTTTCTCTATTGTCCATGCTGGATAAACCTCTTTATCAGTTCTCTTTTACTGAATTAGTTCCCAGGTTTGGTTCCTGACTATACTGTTGGGAGACCGAAGATATGAGTGTTTTTGTGGTACTGTGCACATAGCCCCATGAAGAGCTCCAAAGACTAAACCCACAAGACATGCAGGACCATAACAGCTTCACCATAATGTTACAAATGCTATTAGTTTTCACTTCAGTAGTCATATTTTTCTAGAAATAAAGTTGCACTAAAATGGTGATTTTTTTAAAATTATTTTCAATTTCAGGATGCTTGCCCACCTAAAATCCTATTTACTCAGAATCATATATAATAAGACTAGAAGTGTTTATTAAAGAACTAGACACTAAATATTTTGGACTTTAGGTCACAAATACCCAGCTCTGTCCCAGAAGCTCCAAAGCACCAGTAAGCAGTATGCAAGCCAACTGAGTAGAGCTGTGTTCCAACAAAACTCTGTAAGAGCAGCTCGCTGACCCAGTCATTCACTGACTGGTAAATATAATACAGAAAAAAGACATTTCAATAATTAACACTACAGGTATCCAGCTATTAAAACATCAGACAGTTTGAACTAAACCACAGATAATATAAGAATCATATATTGGAAGTAATTTTTCTTTTCTGAGATGGTCTCACACATCCCAGGCAGGCCCCAAACTGGCTCTGTAGCCAAGGACGACTATGAACTTCTGATCTTCCTGCTTCTACCTCCCAGTGCTGGGTTATAGGCACGTGCCACATGATCAAAAACAGGGCCTTGTGCACATTAGAGAAGCACTCCACCAGTTCAACGACACTCCCGGCCTGCCTTGGAGAAATGTTTTCTTCTGAGAACATGACTACGCATAGCCCCTCTCTTCATTTAAAGGAATTAATGCTCAAATATGGCCTAAAAATATAAAAGCTACAAGGACAGTTATGGTTAATCTGAGAAAGCCAAGCTTAAGAGTATTTTGAAAAGAACTAATGAACAGTATGCAATTGGTCCACATGGAAAAAGGAATCAAAGCTGGAGGGCAGGACAAATCCCAACTTTCCACTTCATTTCCCACGATGCCTTGCGTTCTTTGCCACCTCATATCCCGCACTATTCTAGCTCCGCGTCTGTAAGCATCTTCTGTAGCCCAGGTTGGACTAGAACGTGTGAGCTCCTTCCTCAGCACCGAGGGTACTGGGATTACAGGCAGAGACTGTCACAGCTGACTGACAGGCATCTTGGAGACACTCACCACCTGTTCCTGTGTATAACTGGCTGAAAGAATATCTTGAGTTAACTATCTTGATAGTTAATGAAAGTCTGCTAAATGAATGAAGTAAAATCCCTTCTTCCGAATAGCAGCTCTGACCGAGTAGAAATTTTCATAATCAAGACTTTTTACTGTCTCCTGCTTCATGTCCACTCTAGTGAACACAGAGATGGAAAAAGTTCCCACAAGGAGTCTCAGGTGTTCTTCTCCTCTCTTCCATTATTTTTTCATTCACTGTTCTAAAAGACTTAGCTGCAATAACTCACAGAATACCAAGAACATATGAATTTGAGTATTCATTGGTATTCTCATCAAACACACATTGCAACCACTTCACTCTCCAGTGGCCACAGGTCCTCTGAATACCACTCGAATAAGGCCGTCTGTCTACTCTTACAGGTTAGATTATGAAAGATGTAAGAGAGACATGCTTACACAGCACATACTCAAGTGATTGACAAGAACAGGACTCTTGGGAGGATTATATCTAGACAGACGGCTACAAAAGGAAATGGAGTCATTCTGTACCACATCAGATGGTCTATAAATATTCCATCCCCTCTCCATTTCTTACCCTCCCTCCTTCTTAACAGAACTTACTTAGAACTAATGACACTTGCCAATGGCATTTATCTCTCAAAGAAACAACTCCAACGATTGACCTAAGATAAGGATTTGTATATTTATGTGTTCAACATTTTCTCCCCAAACAAAATGAAAGTTGAATAAAAGGGTTGGGCAGAACGGCTAGGTGGGCGCCTCCCATTCCCATGCATTCCCAAGACAGGCACTGAAACATTCAAAAGAATGAGAGATCAGCAAAGAAAAGATGGCAGGAAAGGAAGACACAATGACTGGTGGGGTTGCTGGCACCCTGAAACTATGTCCGCCTCTTCTACTACACAGCATCATGACAGTCTACCAGGAGAAGACATGGTGTCGCCTGACTCAGTGGCCTTGTGCAGCCTCAGGGATGGCAAGACTTTGAACGTGTGCCGTTCTACAAGGTTAAGTTCTTCTGTCCCATCTCCCACTCTTACTCCCCGGTGTCCTCTGAGGAGTCAAGCTGTAAGGCAAAGCACAGTCAAAAAGCTGGGGAACTGGGGTTGTTGCTCAGTTACTGCCTAACATGTGAAAAGCCTTGGACTTTATCTCTAGCAACCTGTGATTAGTTCATTCATTCATTGAGACCTGGATAGGAAGCCGTCTATGGTCCCTGTTATTCCTCCCCTGCTCTCTAAACCCTAGAGTGACTACTAGACATGTTTCTCATCTTATAATTTCCGTTCTGATCTCAGCTGATAGGTTGACTGCCAGCCATTGCCCAGCCACCGGGCTGTGAACATGATTGGGGACCTCAGAAGTTCTCTGACATCTCTGTAAGCTTCTCATAAATTTACATTTGTATGTCCAGCTGTCTAACCAAAACGTAAGGAAATGTTGGTCTCAGCCATTTAAACCTAAATAATATATACACAAGCAAACAAATTCACCCCATTTTCTTTGCTCTTGACCATGGTCATCCATGGAAGTCTAAAGTTATCAGCATATCTAAAGGAATGTACCTACTTCATGAAATAAAACCCTTGGCTGGTAAGATGGCTCATCTTTACTTGCTGCCACGCCTGAAGACCTGATTTTATCCCTGGGACCTACATGGTGGAAGGAAAAAACTGACCCCTACAAGATGTCCTCTGGCCTCCATACACATGCTGAGGCAGACACACACACACACACACACACACACACACACACACACACACACACACACACACACGACAGACATGTAATAATTTTTTTTTTTAAAGAAAGAGCTCCAAAAGGCAAAATAAGCTAATTCTATACTGTGAATAAACTTGAAAACTGCAGCCACTCCAACCCAGAGCTAACAAGTAAGTAACTAAAGACTAAAGGCAAATCAGATGATGGTGATCTCCCGGTTAAGCACTCTTCCGGAGCCCTGTGATAAATGGCTCCTTCAACCACTCCTGCCACATTCAGTTAATCGGCAATCATCACATTTTTATTTTTGCTTACCTCTGCCACGCGGTGGGTGGAACTAAACCGAGGCTGTGAGCCAGCCAAAACACAGTGCTGGTGGGTGGCATTGAGATCATCTGCAGGGAAAGCGCAAAATAAATAAATAAATAAATAAATAAATAAATAAATAAATAAATAAATAAATAAAATTAATGTTTACTAGTCAGTACACACTATCCACTGTTTAACTAAAACACAAAGTAAACAGTAAATGTGTCATCCAAGGAACAACAATCACCAAGGAACTAAAACTTTCCTTGTATTGTGTGTATGTATAAAATAAGTCATGCAAACAAGGACTCTTGTATATATGTATAGATATAGGTCTCATAAATAAATTACCCACACCAAGATGCTATCAATAATGCTCCAAGACTATCCTTGGCAAGCATGGCATATGGTCCCCTACTGACATGTGGTTTATGATGCTCATCCAGTACCACATTTTCTATCTGTGGACTGAGCATTACTCTTTCACAGTTATAACTACAGCTCTAGCAGAAACCAGAATCCTTTTCAATTATTTGGAAATGTTCTTTTATTCCAAGTTCATCTTTTTCTGTCTACTTAAAGTATTTATTTTGTCCTGACAATAAACTAATCAAGCATGTGGGGCTTTTGGACCAAAATCCAAGCCAATGGATCATGACTCCAGCAAGGAAAAGGGGCAGGGGAGGGGAGTGACAGAATGAAGTAACAGTAACAGGCCTTACCCACAGAAGGCTTCAGCTCCCTGACAGCATGAAGTAACAGTAACAGGCCTTACCCACAGAAGGCTTCAGCTCCCTGACAGCATGAAGTAACAGTAACAGGCCTTACCCACAGAAGGCTTCAGTTCCATGACAGCATGAAGTAACAACAGGCCTTACCCACTGAAGGCTTCAGTTCTCTGAGAGCATGAAGTAACATTACACACTGCTTTTAACAATAATGCTTTTAAACAATAAAAAGTAACAAAGCCAAACAAGGAATCAAAAGTTTCCAAGCCAGGGACACAGATCCCAAGGGAGAAGAGAATCAACACAGCAGGTCCACACCTGCTTGGAAAGAGGTTCAAAGCCAGAGTGGGCAGGGGAAGGGGAAGGAAAGGACAGAGAACAGAGGGTGGCAAGCCAAGGCAGGCAGATTCCTGAAATGTATGGACTGGGGGTGGGATGGGGGAGAACATGCTGCAGGCATTGGCTTAGCCCCAACCTGCCTATGTGTGAGTGAAAACTCCCAAGGGATGGAAAAGCTTCAGAGAGCAGCAGCCTGAGCAAATGTCACTCATGACCAGGAAGGAGTGGTCTCAGGAGAGGGAATGCTCCTAGGACAAGGTACCAGCAATCCTTAGGAAAGTGTCACCTTAGTAACAAGGATAAACTAGTGCCGGAGTAAGGGTTGTTAGAGATACACCCAGCCAAGCTGAAACCAAGTCTCTAAAGAATCCAATTTATTTAAGTAAATTAATTATCCACTGAGGCATAATTTAACATTATTTAGAAGAATGTAACAAAATAGACATGCATCAAATACCACATACTCTAGTATTCACTGAAAAAATAACAGGAGAAAATCTACATCCACATAAGACATGTACAGATCCTTCTTTTACATACATAAACTTTAACCTTATACACATAAACAGAAGCTTCTAAAAATTCGATATTTAGTGTCTGAAATTTAAAAGGCCGCCGGGCGGTGGTGGCGCACGCCTTTAATCCCAGCACTCGGGAGGCAGAGCCAGGTGGATCTCTGTGAGTTCAAGGCCAGCCTGGGCTACCAAGTGAGTTCCAGGAAAGGCGCAAAGCTACACAGAGAAACCCTGTCTCGAAAAACCAAAAAAAAAAAAAATTAAAAGGCTACTAAATGAGATCAAAGGAAATTTAGACTGTATAGAAGAAAAAAAGAGTGAACAAAAACACACGAGAAACAAACATTCCAAAAGAAAGGAGCCTTTAAAAAGACCTCAAAAGATGACAGCACATCAATGTTTGGAGCACAGAATCCCCCAAAGACCAAGACTGAATCATAAGATGTAGAGCATTTCCCCTCCACACACCTCACCACTTCACTGAAGATTTGTTTAATGAGCTCCATTTACCAGAAATATCACGTTATCCATCAAGAAAAAAGAATTCTAAAAGTATAGCTTGAAAGAATAAGCAAAATAAGAATCAGTCAAAGAGGGAGGGGTTTTAGATAGCATGTACTGGGCAGATAGGAGGAAATCCTAAGTAAATCAACACTACCCAGACCTGAAAATACAAGCTGCTTCCATTGGCTAATGGCAGATGAAGTTTTCAAGGATCACTTACCTTGCAACATGTCCGAGTTCCTTTCCTTTCTGAGGCTGAATAATACTCTCTTGTATGTATACACCATAGTCTGCTTAACCATTCATTAGTTGATGGGCACTTGGCTTACTTCCATCTTTTTGCTATTGTGAATGACAGTGGTAAGACCAGTGGTGCACAGATATTTCTTTGGGAGGACTGATTTTGATACATTTGGTATATACTTATAAATTGCTAGCTTGTATAGAGATTCTGTTTTAACATTTGAGAAAACACCACACAGACTTCCATACAGACTTCCATAGTTTATATTTCTATCATTAGCACACAAGCTTTCTAGTTTCTCCACAGTCTTACCAACACTTGCTAGTTTCTGTTTTTCTTTTTTATCACAGCAATATCAACTGGGTGTGAAGGAATACAGGGCTTTTGATATACATTTCCTGATGACTCATCTTTTCAGAACAGAATGAAATAATCTGGTCAATCAAAATTGGTCATAGACTTAAATGTCAAAATATGTGTGACTTTCCAAAGACAGCATGACTACTGACTGCATCTTCTAATGAAGATGGAGCCACAGGAACAGAGAGCAGGTCAGCGACTTCACAGGGGATCAAAGTACCAATGCTGGCACCTGGGATCATCACATGCAAGGATGTAAACAAACATCAAGTGAAGCCCCACCTTGTTGGAAAAGGAGATGTATCCACTCAGATTCTACAATGCATACAAGTCCCAACTAAGAAGGGGGCGAAATCCTGAGAAGAACTTGAGAAATTCACAATTCAGAAACACAAGATTCCTAAAAGCCCGAGATGGAATCATTAGGATAAGCAAGCCCCTCCCCCTACACCTCACCGCCATACTAAATGCCTATTTCATGCAGCTCTATTCACCTGGGATATCCTGTTACACACCATGAAAAATATGAAAAGGCATTCTAAAAGGCAAAAAGCAGAGCTTGAAAGAATGAGCAAACATCAGAACGAGTCAGATATGACAAGAATGTTAAAATTATCAGACCATTAATTTTTAAAAACTGTGATTAATATCCCAAGGATCTAAAGGGAAAAGGAGACAACATATAAGAGCAGATGGAGAACTTGAGCAAAGGGTGGGGATCCTCATCATCAAAGAGGAATGCTCCAGATCAAAACCCGCACAGAGACGCTGAGCATTTCTGACGGGCTCATTAGCAAACAGGGCATGACAGAGGAAAGGTCTCAAAGCTGAAGGTACGCTAATAGAAACTTCCCCAGCTGGAAATCAAAGAGAAAAAAAGACCAGAAAAAGTAGACTATGGGAGAGCAACGACACAGCTATAAAAGGTATAATAGAGGTATAATGGCAAGACCAGCAGGAAAACACTGACGAAGAAAATTAGAAGCAACGATGAGTAAAAATTGCCATACGTGACCATCACACACCAATCCACGGAAGCTCAGAAAACAAAGGTGAGCGTCAATAACAACACAGCACCCCATACTTATTAAGGTCCTGTTCATTGTTTTTATTTGTTTTGTTTTGTTGATGCTGGGACTGAACCCAGGGGATGCTAAGCACGTACACCACTGGGCTACACCTCCATCCTGGAGTATCACGTTCAAATTTCAGGAAATCAAACACACACACACACACACACACACACACACACACACACACACACAATTGAATGAAGCCAGAAGGGAAAACAATTCATCTATTTTAAACAAAGATAAAAATGACATCTGACTTCTCCTCAGAAACTGTGCAAGAAAGAATGTGGGAAGTTAAATATTTAGCATCGACAATGAAAGGTGAGCAACCTAGAGCTCTGCCACATGAGAGTACCCTTCAAAGGTAACGGAGAAATCAACACTTTTGTCAGACAAATGAAAAACAAAATAATTGTTTAGACTCACATTTCAAAAATGTTAAGCTTGTCAGAAGAAGAACAATGTGGGTCTGAAATGCGGTCTCCAGAAGCAAAGAAGACATTTCAGGAAGAAGAAGCAAACAATAAAAGCTACTGCCTTTGACCCTTGTTCTCAGCGACAACAGCTTGTCACATATGTCTATGGCCTGCATTATAAATGACAGAAGGACATAAAGGATGAGGCGAGGAATCCGAAATACTTTGTTATTTTAGTGTACCTCAGCGATTGCTACGCAATAGAGTATTGGGATTATATCGCTAGCAATCCTCAGAGACAGCTCCCACTACAATAGAGTGCTTTTTGTTGTTGTTGTTGTTGTTGTTTTTTGTTTGTTTTTTTGAGACAGGGTTTCTCTATGTAGCTTTGCGCCTTTCCTGGAACTCACTTGGTAGCCCAGGCTGGCCTGGAACTCACAGAGATCCGCCTGCCTCTGCCTCCCAAGTGCTGGGATTAAAGGCGTGTGCCACACCCGCCCGGCCAATAGAGTGTTTTTTAAGAAAGCTCTGGATTAGCCATAAACATAGCTTACAAATTCCAGGGTACTGCTTAAAAGACAAAAAAAAAAAAAAAAAAAAAAAGAGAAGACGTATCAGTGATACCAGTGATACATAGAACAGAAAAAAAGAATCATACAAAATATTCAAAACCACAAATGGCGGAAGGGAGGGAAAAAGACCAAAAGCCAACAGAAAGCAGCACAAACATGGCAGTTACCATGTCAACTAGATCAGTAACCAGTCATCTAAATAGGCCTGGAGCTTTGACAATTCAGTTCGTTGCTGCAGGGGGAGGGTCACCTGCCGAAGGTCACATTGGAAATGACATAGGTGTAGTCTTACCCCAGCTATGAAAGCTGTACAAGAAAACCATCGGGCATCCAGGTTCTGGTTTCACCTCCTTCCTGACTCTAGGATTTGGACAGTTAATGTGAACTTCCTCCACAGTTACTTTACTGGGGAAACTATAAACCCAACAGTTCCAAATTCATAGTTATCAAATCTCTGAGAAAGAGAAAGCGCAAGAAATGAGCTTGGAGTTTTTGATCCGTATAATGTTCCGGGCTGACTACAAAATGTGTTTGTTTGTATGCACGCTGCTATCCCCAAGGTGGGAAGTTTGCCTCTTGGATATGAAACTTGAAAATTGTATCTGAATTTTATTGAAAAACTTGAGACCATCGAAGTTTAAAAAGAAAAGCCCAACTAAATGCTGTCAATAAGAAACACAATCTAAGTAAAAAACACATTTAAGTGAAGGACTGGAGAAAAGCATGCCATACTACATTAATCAAGAGGAAGCCAGTAGAAAGGAAGGGTGCAGAGAAGCTGGGGCTCTGGATTCGCAGTGGGGATCCTTATGACAAGGCACCCGGTGGCCGCTCTATTTACTGGCATGTGGTTTCACCAAACGCACAACGGTACCCCACTGTGGCTGCAAGGTGCTAAGTGAGCAAATAGAAACTGAGTGTGGAGAAGCACTTCATAATAAACATACTGAATAATGTGCAGTATCAAAAAAGAGAGCTAATGTGGTTATATTAATATCAAAGAGCAGACTTCAGGGAGGACATGGTACAACCATAAACCCTTTGGTTCTCTAAGAAAATAGAAAAGCCCTTATTGTATATCCACCTAATTATAGAACTTCAAAATAGGTAAGAAAAATCTGATAGAACTGTGAGGATTGTAGATGGACACTTAAAAATTCCTCTGTCAAAAAAAAGAAACAGCAGATAGAAAATTATTGAGGAAATAACCGAACTCAACAACACAATCAATCAACTGAATACACAGTCAGCAAGACTGCTTTATCCATCAACAGAATACGCATTCCTACTGAGCTCAGACGACATGGGCTCCAGGGACCATCTTACACCCATTACTTCATTTAAAACAACCAGGACTAGGCCATATCTGCCCTCAGACCACAATGGAATTAGGAGGAGCAGCAATAAGATGATTAACAGAAAGACAACTAGAAAAGTTCCCAACCACACAGAACCTGAAAAATACACTTCTACAGAATACAAGTCACAGAAAAGAAAAAACAAACAAAAAAACTCAAGAAAATTACAAAGGATTATGAATTAAATGAAAGTAAATTCTACAGACTTTTCCTGTAATTGTGACAAAATACCTCAGAGGGTCAACTAAGAGGAGGAAGATAAACGACGACGAGATGATAGCGGGCTTGCACCACCGTTTTCAGACCCAAGGCAAGGCATAAATACTTTGGCGAAGAGGCACAGTGGAGAAAGGTGTTCACTTTCCTTGCAGCCATGAAACAGAAAGAAACAGAAAGGGACCAGGGCAAGATATCCCTCCAATGATATCCCCCAGTCTCCATCTTGTGACCTACATTCTCCAAACAGGTTCCACCTCCCAGTGGTCTGCTTAGCTATGGCTTCACCAGTATATTAGCCTGTGGATGTTCCATCATCATAAGCTAAGCAGCAGCAGTTCTCTCTGGGACCAAGCCTTCCACCCATCAGGCTTTGGGGAAAGCATTTCCTATCTGCACCATAGCAAGTCAGAGGGACATGCTGAATGCACTGTAAACTTCTCAGAGAAAATGTCTGAGCAGCAAATGCATATAGTTAAAAGGAAGAAAGCTCTGAAACGAATAATTGGAGCTTTCATTTCAGAAAACTAGAGAAAGGAGAGTATACTGATCCAGCATAAACACAAGAAAACAAGTAAAATTTAGAGAAATTAGTGAAATAAAAATAGAAAACAGGGGATTATGTTCAAAGTACAATATATTCTTGCATGGAAATGTCCTCATATCAAAATAGAACTGAAAACAAATATATACAAAGGGAAACATCAAATTACGCTTAAAAAAATAAACAAGGTAACCAACAGAATCTATGAAACCAAAAGCTGCTACAGCCAAAACACCAATAAAATCAATAAGACTCTAGATAGGCTAAGAAAAAATTAAAACAAGATACAAATTACTAATATGAGAAATTAATGAGTTGACAAAACTACAGACACCATGGACATTAAAAAATAATACATGAATACCACAACTATTTCTATCCCCGAAATCTGGTAATCTAGGTTAACTGCATCACTTTTTTGAAAAGCATAAAATGCTAAATTTCACATAGAAATAAAGAATATAAATACACAATACAAATAGTCCCATCTCTATAACTGAATAGATAATTAATAACCTTCCAAAGCAAAAAGCAACTTATCCAAACAATATTGACATTATATTCCATCAGATATTGATGGGAGAGTTTAGGCAGCCACAGAGGGGAGAGTATAGACATTCATTCTACATGGTCTGCCTTTCTCTAATTCCAAATACAGAAAACAGTACAAGAAAACCAAAGCACAACTTCTCATTAGCCCAGGGGCAAAAGTCACCCCACCATCACCACCACCACACACACAAAATCTTAGCAAATTGAATTCAACAGTGAATGAAAAGAATTATTCATTGTGACCAAGTGAGATGAAAGACAGGTTCAACATCTGAAAATCAACTGATGCAATCCATTTGATCAAAAAGCTAAAGAAATATATGATCAAACCAACAGATTCAGAGAACAGCATGATAGAATCTAACATCCACTCATGTTGAAAAATGGTCAGCAAGCCAGAAAGAGAGAATTTCCCATAGAGAATACAAACTCCTAACCCAACCCCAAAACCCCACAGCTGATACTTAAGGGTGGGGCGCTGAAGTAAGAAGCTAAGTCCCCTTCCCCTCATCACTCAGCATCAGACAAGCTCTGTAGGAATGATACAACAAAAGGACCTGGAAGGTACACAGATCTGGAAAAAAGAAATAAGCTATCTTTGTTCACATCTGACAGACTGTCAATGAAGAAAAAAATAATTCACACACACACAAAACAAACAAGCAAACAAAATAACAAAAACTACCCCACACCGAATAAGCAATAAGTCATTGTAACAAGGCTGCACAATACAAATTAAAATTAAAAATCACTTTCTATTTAATAACAATGAAGTTTAAAATTAATAATATGATTTATATTAGCATACCCTTAATTAATAAGCTGTAATTCCAAAATATGTTTACAATCTAGGACTGGGGAGTTTATCTCAGTGGTAAAATACTTGTGCAGCATGCATGACATTCAGAAGTGGATTCCTAGCACTGCAAAGTATAAGTAAAAGATCTGTATGAGGAAAGGCATGATGGTGGAGGAGCTGAAGGGCCAAGCATATGGAAAGCTGCCCCATGTTCATGGGACTCAGATTGAACCCTGCCACGATATCAGCTATACTCAGCCTGTTCGGTACATTCAGCACAAACCCAGTAAAAAACCCAGCAAGATAACTACTTCAAGGTTTAAATGGAGCTAAGAAGAGCCCAGAAAAGCTAACCCAACACTGAGGAAGAAGTCATTTTAAGGAATAGGACGACTTCACACAGGATTATATTTTAAAGCTACATAACTGAGACACCAAGATCATGGTGAGCCAAGACAAGATCAACAAAACACAAAGTGGGTCCCAAAATACATCCACAGAAATTAAACCACGGGTCACTCACAAGGGAACACGGGAAATTTATAAAATGGAGCAATGCCAGACTTTCCAACAAATGATGCTAGGACAACTGGACACTTATGCCCACATAGAAACACAAATGTTACAGGAATTTTATCCTTGGTGGCTAAAACCTGGCACTGAGCAAGATGTCCTTCAGTAGGTGAATGGATTGACTGTGGTACACTCAACAGAGAATAATATTCAGCACTAAAAAGAAGTTAGCCTTCAAACCAGGAAAAAAAATACACAGGAACCTTAAGTCTATAGTACTAAGTGTCAGAAGGTAACCTGAAGGGGCTGCTCACTGTAGGATTTCACGTCTGTGACATTCTGGGAAAGACAGAACCATAGAGACAACAAAAAAAAAGTCAAAGGTTTTCAAGACGGATAATCAGACAAGCACAGAATGTTTTCAGGGCATTGTAACTATTTACTCTATAGAATACTATAATGCTAACTACATGTCATATATTTTTCAAAACTCATAGAAAATACAACATGAAAAGCAAACCCTAATACAAACTTTGATGATAGCAATATGTCAATCCAAGTTCACTGATTGTAGTAAATATACCACTGCAGTGTGAGATGTTGCTAATGAGGGAGACTGTTCGAGACTGCATACATGGGGTAGGAGGCAGTAGAAACATTTCTGCAGCTTTGTTATGAATCTAAAACAATAAAGTCACTAAAAGAGATGACAGGCTGACATATGGACAGATAGACCAGATGGACCTCACCATCAATTTGACTGGATGAAGAATCACCGAGGAGGAGGAGGCATACTTCTGGGCGTGTCTCTGAGGACATTCCAGAAAGGAATAACTACCTGAGGGGGAAAGACTGATGCTAAAGTGGGTGGCAGTGGGCTAGCAATCTGAATGGAGTAAGATGGGGAAAAGGAGAAAGTGAGCGAGGCGAACACCAGCATTCATTTCTCTCTGCTTCCTGATCCACTAAGATTAGAGGAATCTCAGCCAAAACTTCTACCACCATGAATGTTAGAATACACTCCACCGTGGGCTGCACCCTCAAATGACAATAACCTCCCACTCTTAAGTAATATGTAACAGTGATGAGAAAATTGAGAGTGTGTGTGCATATACACACACAATCTGTCTCTTAATTAAGTCATTAAAAGTCAGAAGACCCATTTTTAATCTGAATCTTCTAAGGTAGGAAGATCCACATTTAATCTGGGCCACACCTTCTCCTGGCAGCCCCTATGAAGGCCATGGAAGAAGGAAGCTTGCTGTCTTTGCCCATGCTTGCTCTCCTTCTCACGGGCAAGTCCGTCCCTTCACTGGCATCAAAGTCTGCTTCTTCAGGATTCCAGAATATACTGAAGAGCAGCTGAGATATCCAGTCTCACGCACTGAACAACTACTAGATTCTTGGACTTTCTATTGGTAAACAGCCATTATTGAACTAGCTGGACCACAACCTTGAACTAGCTGGCCACAGCCTGTAAGCCATTCTAATAAATACCATATATAAAACAGGACTGATGAATATATTCATTCTATCAGGCATGTTCCTCTAGAGAACTCTGACTAATACAATTCTCCAATAGTGAAGTTACTGGCACATACAGTCATACTTAACAAATATTAACTCATATCCTCAGGCCTGCAGAGTAAGTACTCTTATCCAATGGAAAACTCTCTAAGACTGCTTATTTCATCATCTTGATGTTACGAATATGTAGGCATTTAAGTACATAAAGCTATTCTTCCATGTTTGAATAACAAAGAAAAACCTCTACATTAATTGAAAAACAGGATGAGCAACTACTGAGCATCGAGCATTATCCTAGGCACAGAGAACAAAGCAAAACAGTGGTTCTAGTAGAGGTTACGTTACAACAAAAAAGATGCAGGATGAACACATCCACGTGGGGAGTGTTCATAAGCGTTGAGGACCTGTGGGGTGCTTGTGAACAATGCACTACTTTATACAGAACATCCATGACACTGAAGCTGGACTCTGAAGGATGAGCCGGCAGTGCCAAGATCTCAGGGCCCTGAAGGGGAAATGGGCTAGGTATACTTGAAAAGGCCAGCTGACTGCCACATAGTGAGGAAGGCACAAAGGGAAGTTGGACACAATTTTACGGGTCTCTGCCAGTCATGATAAGGATTCGGAGTTTGTTGAAGTTTGAATATGAAGTGTCCCACAGCTCACATGCTTGAACACTTGGTCCCGGTTACTGGTGCTGTTTTGGAAAGCCACAGATCCTTAAGGAGGCAAAGCCTCACTAGAGGAAATGGGTCACAGGAAGCAGCCTCTCAGGTCCAATAGCCTGGCCCCACTTCCTATATGCTGTCCGCTTCCCACATGCAGATCCACGGGAATCAGCCATCCCACGTTCCCACTGCCATGCCATTCTATAGTGGACTATATTCTCAAACTGTGAGGCAAAATAAACCCTTGCTCCCTTAAGTTCCTCCTTGTCTGGTATGTAGTCAGAGCAACAAGGAAGATGACTGAGTAGTGACAGGGTGGGAGAGACGGCCCAGTGAGGAAAGCGTTTGCCAGGGAGGACATGCTTGTGAGGATCTGAGTGTGGATCTCCAGCACCACATAGAAGCTAGGCCGAGCAGCACATCTGGAGCTATGGAGATGGAGACAGGTGTATTCTTGGCGTTCACTGGCCAGCTAGCCAAGTCAAACTGTTGCACTCCAGGTAGAGTGAGAGACCTTGTCTCCAAAAATACGAGGAGAGCGATTGAGGAAGACTCCTAACATCAATCTCTGGTTTTCACACATACCCACGTATACATGCACATAACCACACAAATATATACAAATCACACACACACATACACACACACACACACACACACACACACACACACACACACACACACACACAGAGACAGAGAGGCTCTCTATCTCTTACCATGTAGTACTTGGTACCAGCTCAGGACTCCACCAGCAAAACTATTACCAGATATGATCCCCTGCTCTTGGATTTCCAGAAGTTTGAAGTAAAACATCAACTTTAGAAGGTAGCCTGCCTTGAGTGATTCATTATAGTAATGGAAACTAATAGAAGCCGGAAAGTTGACTCTGTGAAACTATGGAGGAGCCTTGCAGTAGGTCAAGCAGAGGTTGACAGTGACCCACACTACAGTGAGGGATGACGAAGAGGGACTGGATTAAGAATGCTTTAGGGAAGGACTCTAGAACCTCTCGATGCATTGAGTAAGCTAAGTGGGAAGAACAGCAGAATTAAGATCAACTTTTGGGGCTTCAAGGAAAAACTGACTGAAGGTGAGTGTGGGGTGTTTACCCACCACCCCCACAGTTCCCCAGAGTTTTCTTGAGTGCAATCAGCAGGAAATATTAGATAGAAGGATTTATTGCGGAGAATATGGCAGAGATAAACAGAAAATAAAGGATAGCCTCGAGAGGGCCTGGAACCTATTCCAACGGGCCCTGACTGTCTCTACCCAAGAGTTTTTATAGAGACACCAAGGGATAGAGCAAAAGACCTCCTCCCCCAGCACAGCCAAGTGCAGACCATCTCAGACACCTGCACTCAGGCCCATAGTCCCAATCATCCTCTTTGCGGACCTGCTGGGTAAAGCCACGAGGACCCCAAAAACGGGCTCCCGCAGGTGAGCAAATCACAAAACATTAGAAATGATACAAACAACAGTAGAAAAGACTGGTGAGTTGAACGGAACACCCGTGGTATATCTGGACCTTCAAGTGCAGACATTAAGTACAGCAATACAGAAGACTAAAGCCAATCCAATTGTCTAGACTAGGTGGCCAGCCTGACAAGGAGGGCCAAATGAACATTCTCTCCTTGAGGTGCCATCTTTGAGGACTAGGGTAGAGGCCCTCTGGAGTGTGTTATCCTCACCATTAACCTAAAGGACTTTCAGAATCAAGCAGAGGATTGAAAAGCAGGAGTCAGGGGGAGTCCGCAGGCCAGATTTCTGGAAAGAAAAGTAGCAGGTCCAGGAAATACACACAGATGTGTGTATCTATTCAAGGGCCTTGTTACTGCAGTACTATCAACATCAGGACCCACAGATACCACTAAGGAAAGAGCATCTTCAGGGACGCATTTGTTAAGTGCTTGTCTTTCACTGAGTGGCAATGAGCATAGGTAGAGCCAATTGGCAAACACCCTACGCAGGAATTCTTTGGTGTATGAACCTTTACTTATCTTTGCAACTCTGGTCAAACGACTCTTTGGAAAATGCTTCCAAATGCCTCTAATTCTTTGTGACTTTTTGGGGGGTAGGGGGTGGTCCCTTGAATTTTCATTTTAGGACTAGTTGATCTAAAACTCCAAGTCTCTAAAAGTGGTTCAGTCTTCATGGTTGAAGATCTCAAAGGATATACTGAGGCATTCCCACTTAGAATAGAATAACGTCTAATCTTAATACATTTTTAAAAAGAAAACACTGAAAGCGTGTGGATTTGTTGGAACTATCTGAGAGTATAGCTAAAAAAACTACCTCCAATCACAACTAGAATCAAGGTCAACAGATTATTCAACCAAAGAGCAATAGAGAAAGCACTGTGGCTGTGGGTAGAGAGTGTCCTGGGTGTCCAGTAGAGCATGAAATCTCATCTCACATCTAAAAGCCACGGATGCACAAGTTCAATGGTACAACAGGGCAACCATGCTGGGATTTTAGCACGAACAGCCCCACAACCGGAGACCCCTTTGCCCACAGATAAACCAAGACAGGTGGTCACCCTAAATCTGCCCAGACCCTGACTTCCCTGGTTTTGTCTTTCAGTGAGTCATGGGAGGTGACTTCACCCAAATTTCTTAAAGTAACAATCAGGAGCTTGGCTCACGGAACTCCTGAAGTAAATAGGTTGGATAGTGAAATCCAATCTCCTTGAGCTCCCACAGTCACTGAAGCTCTTCATTCTCACTCACCTGTCCACTCTCATCTCTCAATCTTAATATTTATGACCTGATTTTTTTTCCTAGATGTTGGGACACCCTTGAGTGAGAACATTTTCAGAACTGAATAGCTAATAAGAGGGGGAAGGGAAACTTCTGGCAAGATGTCAGACTAGACAAAGACACTGGCTTCCTCCTTCCCAGAGAAAACTTCAGATAAAAACACCAAAAGCTCCTACAGCACCATGCATTAAAAAAAGGGCTCAGTATTCCGGAAGCCAGTGTCTGTGCTAGAAACGGGATGGGTGGAATTAGACTATAGAAGGGCAAAGGGAGTAGATGCGTGGCTGTGTCTCAAAGAGCAGCCTGCCTAATACATATGCAATTGGATCCCAAGAGGAGTGCTCACCCTTTGCCACAGGACCTGGAGAAGCTACAGGTGCTCAGAGGCCAGGGCTACCATCACTGAGGGACAGCACTGGATGCTAGAGTGCTGATGTTGCTAACTATGCTCTGAGAAGGGGGCCAGGCAAGTCTGAAGTGAGGGCTTGGAACAAAAAGCAGTGCTCCCTCGAGTCACATCTACTCATACAGCAAGCGTCTCCATCCCATGAAGACACACACAAGTTAGGACACATGCTCCAATTTACCAAGCTGCCATCTTGGCTACGGGAACACATTTGGCCAAAATTTCATCTCTGTCTCCCACAGACAAATCACAAGGATCCAATAGTAGTCCTCTTTCTATAAGGATAAACAGACAAGAAGAAATCACAGACTTAGGCAAAAAATACTACAGTTCAAAGAAACAGAACCAGTTTGACTGACAGAGCCTCTGAAGAGGGGGCTCAAACTGAGGAGACAGCTAGAAAATTCTCAACTTTTTTAGAAGACACTCGATTCTAGTGTCTCTTAAGTCTTCATTCTGCAGCTGTTAGAAGGCCAAAGCTGATGTGAAAATGGAATCTTATGAAATCAGTGAAGATTGCTGGGCTTTGTTTTGTTTTTAACTAGAACTGTCACATTTAAAGGGACACCCGGCATGAATGGCAGATAACTTGTCAAAAAACAAAACAAAATAAAAACCCTCCAACCTACTGTAGTAGATGAGCGAGCTAAAGAAATACCTCTGGAACTCAGAAGGAAATGAAGAGGCAGGCACAGGAGAGGCAAGACACCAAAATACCTATCACTGAATCCTGAGAAAGAAAACAAGCAAGAAAGAAATAATATACCTGTTTCCGAGGTTGCAAAAAGACCCAACTTTGTGCTTGACCAAGAACATAAATACATTCTGACAAAAATTAAATGTAAAACATTGTGGCCAGGTTTGGTGGTACACAACTTTAATCCCAGCACTCAGGAGGCACAGGTGGGTGGACCTCTGAGTCTGAGGCCAACCTGGTCTATCTACATATGGAGTTCCAGGCCAGCCAAGCCTACATGGTATGGCCTTGTCTCAAAAAACAAACAAACAAACAAATTACAAATGTTGCATGACAAACATCATTGTCAATTTCATGAGATTTAACATCACCAGGGAAGCACATGCTGGGGCGGGTTTATGAGGGTGTTTCCAGAAAGGTTAACTGAGTAGGAAGACCCACCCTGAACTAGACACTAGACACCACCATACCCCTGGCTGGGGCCCTGAAGTGAAGAAAAGGAAAAAGCAAACTGAGCACCAACACGTCTGCTTTCTGACTGCAGATACAATCGGACCCACAACCTCACAGGTGTGTAGCCATGCCTCCCCCACCATGACGGACTGCACCCTCGAACTTGGAGCCTAACAAACCCTTTCTTAAACTCCTTTCGTCATATTCTGCCCCCAGCAATGAGAAAAGTAACACAAATGCTATAGCCATGCTGTCTTGTTCACTATAGGTGGTAGTATAAACTGAGAAAGTTATGAGAACTCCATCTTAACTATTCTTAAGACTTCTTTGGCTAGTTCAAGGTCTTTGGTGGTTACGTATAAATTTTAGTAACTTTATCTTCTATTCCTCAAAAAAAAAAAAAGGTTGATAGGAATTTCAGAAAGTTCTAGTTCATTTGGTAGTAATATGGACATATTAACAGAACTGGGTTTTTCAAATCCATGAACATGGGCTACCCATCCATTTATTTGTGTCTTCAATTTATTTCAACAGTGTTTTATAGTTTGGGTATACAGAACTTTTGACTTTATTGATCAAACTTATTCCTGCATAATTTCTTTTCATATTATTGTAACTGGGATTGTCTACTTTGTTTTTCAAAGTTTTCCGTGTATATAACAGCAACTGATTTTTTTGTTTTGTTTTGTTTTGGTTTTTGGTTTTTCAAGACAGGGTTTCCCTGTGTAACAGCCCTGGCTGTCCTAGAACTAGCTCCATAGACCAGGCTGGCATTGAACTCAGAGAGATCCACCTGCCTCTGCCTCCCATGCATTTGTTATAATCTTCTTTGTAGTTATGCGAATGACTTTGGTAACTGATTGGTTCATTTAATAACTGGAGCTCCAGACATAGCATGTCCACATATAAATAAACTTCTGACTTCTATCACCATCATTTCTTCTACTGTGAGCATCATCTGAGTGCTGGGATTACAGACATGCGCCCCGACCTCCCTGCAGTAACTGATGTTTTATGTTTATCTTGTATCTGACAACTTTGCTACATTTATTAGTTCTAAAGGGTTTCTGTTTTGCTTTGCTTTTTGCATTCTCTTTTTGGAGTTGCTCATATTTAACATCGCCTGCAGCCACAGGCAGTTTTACCACCACCTTTCAAATCGGAAAGCCTTATTTTTATTTTGCCTAAATGCCGCATCAAGTACAATGCTGACTAGAAGAGCTAACAGTGGGCAGCCCTGCCTTGAAAGTGTGTAAGTGTAGTCTTCTCACATATGACACTGAAAGATGCTGAGTCTGTCAAATGTTTTCGGCATCGCTTTCAATCATCACACGATTTATCCTTTTATTGGATTAATATAGCATACAACAGTAAGTAATCAATATGCATATGCTTAGCTGTCCCGCCCACCAGGGATAAAGACCAGTGGATCTTGGCATGTGATCACTGAGGATAGCTTGCTAATATTTTGTTAAGGATTATCTATGTTCCTCAGAGATACCAGGCCAGTAACTGTTCTCTTCTACTGCCTTTCTCCACTGTTGTGAGGGTGATGATGGGTTCATGACTCACACCTGGAAATGCTCTTGCCTCTTCAGTTCCTTAGGAGATTTTTAGAAGGACTGTCATAGGTTCTTTGAATGTTTAGTGTTAAATCTGGCAAAGCCCTTGGAACCTCGGCTTTTCTCTGCTGCGAGGCTGTGATTACTAGTCCATAATCATCACTACACATCTGTCTGTGTTGATTCTCTTCTTCATCACAAGTCTGCCTCAGCAATGGTATGTGTCTAGGAGTTTATCCCGTTGTCTAGGTTACTAAATTGGTTGGGGTAAGGCCATTGGCAGCAGTCTCTTAAGATCTATTGCATTCCATTGCACAAGTTGTTAGGATTTTGCATTCATTTCTGATTTTATTTCTCTGTTCTTTTTCTTAATGTTGTTGAACTTCTCAAAAAAAACCAGAATCTTAGTTTTGTGTATATTTTCTATTGTCTTTCTGGTCTCTATTTCATTTATTTCTACTCCGTTCTTATTATTTCCTTCCTTCTGCTAGTTTCAAATTAGATTTTTTTGTCTTCTTTTCCTAGTTTCTTGAGATAGAAATTCAGGTTGTTTATTGTGGTCTTTCCCCTAATACAACCACCTATTGCTATAAACTCCCCTCAGAAGTTTTGGTATTTTTGTTTCAATTTTCATTTCTCTAAAAATTCTTTAGTTCCTTTTATTTTTAAGAAACTGGTTTTTGAGGAGTTCTAAAATTCCAGTATGTGTGAATTTTACAGAAATTCCAGTACGTGAATTTTACAGAAAAATACAGTACACTGATATTTCTGCATATAACATCATTGTGGTAAAGATGAAAAACATTAGCTTCTTAAAAGTGTCATTACTTGTTTTGTGCAAAATATATCATCTAACCTGGGGATGCTTCATGTGCGCATAGACCTGCTGCTGGAAGGGCTGCCCCAGAGAGGGCTGTTGGCTCCTCCGGGTGGACATGGCTTTCCAAGCCTGTTGTTCATCGTTTTTCTGTCTGGACGATCTATCTATTATTGAAAATAGGGAGCTGAGCTCTTCTCTCTTTTATATATATTGCTAAATATTCCTCCCTTCAGTTCTAATATTTGCTTCATGTATTTGGGTACTCTGGTGTTCATGAATGTACATTTGCAAGCACTCCATGAATAACAGTTTACCGACCCCTCGTTATTGCGCATGACCTGCACCTCTCAGGAGTTTGTGACATTGAGCCTCACGTGTCTGATGTAAGCACCGTCACCTGTCCTCAGTTGTTACTTCGCACATAACTTCTGTTGTTACCCACTCATCTCCAGGGAGTATTTGGCTACGAGAAGTATCGGTGAGCAGCACAGACCACAGTCTTCCCTTAGCTTCAGTTTTACTTTCTGCTGTTTTGGTGACCGGCAGTCAACTCAATCCAACAACCACATCTACACCACGATGGCACACCAGGATCACCTCAAGTACATAATCTTTGCGACATATCATCAGAAGATCATCAGTCCCTGTGTGAGTGTCACAACAGTCTCACTTGACTCCATCTCATCATGGAGGCTCCATATCACACCTCAGCACAGGGAAAGGGGAGTATGCTGAGATGTCTGGGGGAAATCCACACACGGAATTTTATTAGGGTAAATTACACTCATTCTATTAGTCACTGCTATTAATAAGAACTTCTATTGCAACATAGTTATAGTTGTTCTATTATAGCTATTACTATTAATCTCCTATGCCTAACTTATAAATTAAACTATCATAAATTCACATTATAGGGAAAAAATAGGAATATATCAGGTTTGGCACACCCGTAACTTCAGGCATCTACTGTGTCTCTTGGAACATGTGGCTAAGAGGGAGCTACTGCAGTTGGGTTTTGTTTTTTTTGAAAACTCCATGCAGTAACTCTGTAAGTGCACATGATTAGAGACATGAACCCATGTGTTTGCTGCCATTTTTTCCATTGCTTTCTGTTAGCCTTTTTGTTTTCTTCCTCTTGTTCTGGCCTCCTCTACGACGTGGTGACATTCTACAGTGGTACCTTAGATTCCTTTGTCTGTGTCCTCTGCATCCACTGCCTGTTTCTCTGTTTCTCCCACAGCAACAACAGTCTGTTAGCTGACTGATGACACCACCACCGGAATACTGGGCCACTCACACTCTGAGCTTTATGTTTGTTCAGATCCCTCACACACAGTGTGTCCATGAGCACAGCTACACTGGTTTTTAACACTTTGTTTCTGAACTTTTATAGGAGAGTTATTATTTATGTGACACAATTACTTTATTAGAGAATTCTGAATTATAGTCTTACCTTGGTAGTGAGTTTCATACTGTTTTCATTTTGTCAGTCAGCAGCCTTTCATTTCCACAGGAAGATGTCTCTTTAGCAATTCTTATTGACAAACTGAATGGTAATGAATGCCTAAATCTTGTGTTATGTAGATAAGAATTCTCCTTACTGTTATTTCTGAAGGGCAGCCTTGTCATGCTTAGTACTATTTGTTGGCAGATTTTCTTTTGCAAAACTTTGAATATTTCATTTTTCAGGATAGTTTGGTTTTTTGTTTTGGGGTTTTATTTTGTTTTGTTTTTGCTAAGAAACTACTAATTTCTAAGTGGGCTGGCCTGCAGCTTGGTCAACAGACAGGTAGGCTGATATCTGGCTCCTCAGAGGCAAGCTTGGATCGTTGGTCCATAATATGGGCCTCTGTCCTTGGTTTATGGGAACTAGCCTGGGGCCTGGACCAATAGGAGCAAGCCAGGCCTGGCTGACAGGCACCACTCTGGCTCCAGAGTCTGTGGAACCATCGTTCCACAGATGTGGAGTCCAGTTGCCCAGATGTGGCCCCTGTGTCAAATGTGGCATACAAGTGCTGCAAAGAGTCAACAGGGAATCTACCCAGAGTCTGGGTTCACAAAGACAGACAGAGATCCTGGGGCTCTGGAGGCCAGACTGGAGTCTGGGCCAGTGGAGATAGGCCAGGTGGTGGGAAGATTTGGCATGTCAGGCCAGAGTTAAATGGGATGGGTCTGCAGAAAAGATACTCACTTCACTCCCCACTCCTGCAGAGCCAGTCCCCTCAGATCTATGCTCCCCCACCCCTGCAGAGCCTGTGCCCCTCAGTTCTATGCTTCCCCCACCCCTGCAGTCTGTGCCCCTCAGTTCTATGCTCCCCACCCCTGCAGTCTGTGCCCCTCAGTTCTATGCTCCCCACCCCTGCAGTCTGTGCCCCTCAGTTCTATGCTCTCCCACCCCTGCAGAGTCTGTGCCCCTCAGTTCTATGCTCCCCACCCCTCAGCTGTCCCTCAGTCATGCCCCCCCCTCAGTCTGTGCCCCTCAGTTCTATGTGCCCCCATCCCTGCAGAGTCTGTCCCCCTCAGTTCTATGCTCCCCACCCCTGCAGTCTGTGCCCCTCAGTTCTATGCTTCCCCCACTCTTTAGTCTGTCCCCCTCAGTTCTATGCTCACCCACCCTGCAGTCTGTGCCCCTCAGTTCTATGCTCACCCACCCTGCAGTCTGTGCCCCTCAGTTCTATGTCTGTTGCCCCTCAGTTCTATGCTCACCCACTGTCTCACTAGCTCACCCTGCAGTCTGTGCCCCTCAGTTCTATGCTCACCCACCCTAGTCTGTGCCCCTCAGTTCTATGCTCACCCACCCTGCAGTCTGTGCCCCTCAGTTCTATGCCCCCCCACCCTGCAGAGCCTGTCTAGTCAGAGTGACAAAAGTGACAGCGACGCTGCCCAGCCCTTCCTGCCTCCTCCGTGTTTTGTCCGTGTTCTACCTGCAGCCGCCCTCTCTCCTCTAGTGACTCAGTTAGTCTGAAGGCATTCTTGTGCCTAGATAATTGTTCACATGGCATTTCAGCGAGGGCCGTGGTGCTGAAAATGCTATTTCACTATATTGTTCGATGTAAAAGATGACTCTCATGCTTGTTTTAAAAGTGTAATATCCAGGACCATTCACTAAGAGAGATACTGAGGCTAGGACAGCAGTGTCAACTAAATGAGATGCAGACGGTGGAGAAACATAGTCACTCCTAAACATAAACAATGGTGTCAAATGTAGGAAAGATGCAAGGAGAATTTCAATGAATGTGTTAGAAGTGTTATTACTACCTTATGTAGTCTTGTAGTTTGTAAATTCTCTACAAACTGCATGGCTCATTTCTTATTAATTTCCCAATAACACTTTTCTTTTCTCTGAAACTCAGATACATCATGCTTTAAAGATACAAATGGAAATGTTCAATGGAGAGGTATTCACTAACAACAACAAAAGAAAACCAACGAAACAAACAAAAAGGAATGGGAAAGCCTGTGCAGTGAAGGCTAAGTTCTGTAAATGTACAGGACCAAGGGTGTGTCTATAAACCCACACCCAGGGCTGGGTGTGCGGCCCAGCAGTGGGGGCTGCCTAGGCCTGCAGGTCCTGGCTTCCCTCCCTAGTCATACGAACAACGCCAAACAAGGCAGAAGCAGGAGAAGCTCACCTCTGTCCTCTTGTTTTAAATTAACTTGTAGAATGTTTACTTTGCTGTTGGATTTTAAGGAGAACGGAGTCTTGAGGTTAATAATCCATTTCTGATTTCTAAAGATGCATGAAGATTTTCAATCCCACTTTGGCAAGAGTCAGTCACTTTTCCCCTTTCCTCCTCCATGATGCCAGCCTTCCCGAGGCAGTGTGGGGAGAGCGGGACTGAGGACTCTCGTCTTTGTCTACCTAGAGACAGAAAAGTGGAGTGGAGGGCTTTTTCCTTTGGTCTCCTTTAGACACAGCCATCACTCCTGCCTACTACTCAAGAAACACGTGAGGTGACCTAGTTAATGACTGCAACACAAGCAGCCCCCGACACCTCTAATTCTGGGCCTTCACACGCTTTCTGATCTTCTAACTCAGGTCTTACATGCAGGTTTCACCAGCAGTTGAAGAATATGTAGACTGGTGATATTATTTATATTATTGTAAATTATATAAATTATTATATTCATATAATCATATCATATCCTCAGTAACCAGTACAAAATTAATCTTACATTCAAGCAAGATGATAGCATAGCTTTAAGATATATCTGAATAGTGCCTGAGGAGAAAAGGGGGCATTCTCTCTAAATATGTACTAAGTTTCTGTTTTGAACAAGACTCTAAGTTAGAGGTTCTCAACCTTCCTAGTGCTGACACCCTTTAATATAGTTGTGGTGACCCCAATCATAAAATTATTTTCCTTGCGACATCATAACTATCATTTTGCTATTGTTATGAATTGCAATGTTTCTGATGGTCTTAGGTGGCCCCTGTGAAAGGGTCTTTTGAGCCCCCTAAAAGGATCGCAACCCACAGGTTGAGAACAGCTGCTCTAAGTGCTATGTAGTTCACATACACTCACACATACTCATATACACAATACACACACACACACACACACACACACACACACACACACACACACAGGATCTTTCCTAGTCAGGAATGGTCAAAGATAGAATAAATATTCTCTTTTGCCTATATGGCAAAGATCTATCATCATGAAATAAAAATAAAGAGAATATTGGTTTACTCATTCACTGGAATCAAGAATACACACACACACACACACACACACACACACACACACACACACACACAAATATATATTACCACTTCCCAAAAAGCAGCTCTCTAGAAAAAAAGCTAATTCTTACGGACCAAAAGTTACAGTCCAATGAGAAACATGCCACACGGGAAGACTGAATCAGGACAGTTATGTTCAATTACTAATCTAGTCATGAGCTGAAACCTTCAAAAACAATCATTTTATAAAGCAGTAGTCCTGCCCAGCTATGCCGCCCATGAAGTACAGCAATGACCAGCACTGCGGCACAACCCCAGGATGCAGCAGTGGCAGGCACATCTTGGCAGTGACCAATAGCTCTCTAGTTAGACTTAGGCCCACTCAGACAGAGGAAAACAGGCCTAGAACTAGAGACTTAGGCAACTAGCCAGGCGAGTGAGGCCAGAGATCTGGGAGGAGAACCTACAGCTGCCACTTGACTAAACCAGCGTGATTCCTAACTAGATTCTAAATACTTACACCCACAGGCAAGAGTAACTTTCAGCCCTCATCAAGGCAACTCCTCTCTGCAACAGACAGAGACTATTACAGAAAACCATGACCAATCAATACACAGAGAACAGGCAATGGTGTGGGGCCCAGCCCCAGTGGACCCATCGAGAATACAACTCCTGCACCTGAAGCTCGGGGACCATCTCAGAAGAGGGACAGAAAGATCGCAAGAGCCAGAGGACCAGGATGTATGCTGTGAGGCTGAATCTCCTAGAGATGTCAGGGAAACCACACCCACAAAATCTCATCAATGTGGCTGCCTAAACAAGACCAGAACAAGGACAGCACAATAGACAAGCCGGCTGGGAAAGGGGAATCTCAGGGTGCCCAACCCTAGACAAAGATCTACAGGCAACTCAGGTATACCGAGAAGTGAGAAACAGTTTTCTTCAGGAAAGAGCACCCTGATTGTTTATCCAATACCAAACAGTCAACCCTGAAGTCACACACACACAAATAACATTGTGTGAACTGAGCAGGTTGTATTTATATATTTGGTATATATGTATATGTATAAAGCAAAATGGGACACATCTCATGCTTCTGGAGCTGCATTACACAAAAAGGAAGTCCATTTTATCTACTGAGGCCAGGAGCAAGACTCAGGCCTGTAATCCCAGCCTCTGGGAAGCTAAAAGAGGAGTCTCTGAAATTAAAAAAAAAAAAAAAAAAAATGCTGCTAGCTAACAACGGGCAGGGATTCTCCCTGCTCCAGGCAGGTACAGGACTATCCCAGTTCAGCGTGGCTCTGAAGGGATGAAATGGGAGGGAGCCATAGGATCTGTGCCAGGGAAGGAAGAACACTTTTACCTCCTGGGGTTTTCTTAAGATTCAGAAAAGAATGCAGAGACTGATTAGCATACTGTGTTGTAAAATTCTATGATATAGCATCCTTATTGAAACTAACATATGGAGATAAAACACAGGTCACTATGCAAAGAACGAGGCAGCCATGAAAGTCTAAATCTATCTCTAGAGATCTCCAGGGATTAGCTAAACGGACATGCGTTTGGGGAGAAAATTCAAAATCTGTCCCAGTGCAGTGCTTTCAAGGGTTTTCGCCTACATAGTCAAGGCATATTCCCATGAAGTAAAAACAAAGCCCATCCTTGTTTTGCTCATTCACGTATTCAATAATTGCTTATTAAGCACTTACCATGTCCAACTTTCTCTGTCAAGTCTTATAGAAGAGATAAAGCTAACCCAGCCTTGGCTCGGCTCTTGGGAATCTAAGCATAGTCATCTTTACAACAGTCCAGAAAAGAGAGAGAAACACAAGATCCCATGACTACATAATTCATAGACAAAGCATGAAGACCCTGGGTTTCAGACCTATTGCTTTGCAATTAAACACACAATTCACTGGGCAGGTTGCCTTGAAAAAATAAGTGTTCTTTGTCTCTAAAGCTCATTTCTGCTTAAAATCTTTCCTGAGATCTAACTTACACCACATACAATTCTCCCACTTAAAGATTACAACTGACTGTGCTTTAGCACATCCATATATTACATGACAATCAAAAACTACTTTTAGAGCAGTCTTCCTTTCAAAAAGAGTCTTGGGGCCTGGGGAGATGGCTCGGTGGACAAGAACACTTTGAATAAGCATGAAGATTTGTGTTCAAATCTCACTGGGTACAGAAATGTGAAAAGTCTGGTGTGGTGATGTATGCCAGTAACCCCAGCACTGGGAGGGGGGAAGATGAGAGGAGGGCTGGGACTTGCTGGCCACCAGGCCTGGCTCCAGGTTCAGGAAGAGACCCTAACTCAAGAGAATAAGGCAGAGTGATAGTGGAGGACATCCGCCTCTGGGCTCTGTTCACGCACTGCTGATCACACACGCACATACACGACATACACGTACATATCCCACACTCACACACAGATGTTTTTAAAAAGGGACCCTGTACACATCAGCAGTCAGTCCCCATCCATCTTCCTCTGGGTGGGGGTGGTCAGAGCAAAATAACTATTTCCTGATGATCTTGTAACAGGAAGTAAACACAACACATCAGAGCTTCCAGCACGGTACCTGGCCCTCACTGGACACCCGTCATATGTATATGAGGTAAATTTCAAGCCAGAAGTGATACACACATGAACCTGGGTATGATCAGAAAGTATCAGAGAGAAGAAAATCCTTTCAGCAACCGAAGAGCATGCTTGGCTTTATGTTCACAAGACGCGGCTCTCTCCCAAGTTCTACAAGAAGCCAGTCACCAAGCCTAAGTGCAAAAGTGTCAGCCTCTGGCCAGATGTGTTCGAGTGAAAGCTTCAGGAGATAGCCTCACCCCGGCGCGTTCTGCCGTTACTGAGAAGATAAGCACACCCCCACAGGTTCACGTTAGACAAGCAGCTGGAACTGTCCCGTCAGGTGTCTACCTTTCCGAGTAACAGCAAACATGACAGCGGCCTACTTGGCTGTTCCAGCACTTTCCACTGAAACGGCAGTTCCTCAAGCTTACAGGCTGCAGCCTCGAGTTATAATTTATTACTGTTTCCCTTATTCCCTTGCCTCGGCAGAAAACAGAACACAGCACCTACATCTCAAGGCCCGTGAGAGGTAATAAAGTATAATTATTTTGAATTTATGATTAAGCCATAAATTACATGTACTTTTTCCTTCAGCTGGTCACTTAGAGGCTGGGGGAGGAAGGGAATGGGGTCAGAAGCCTTTTGCTTTGAATAAAATGTCTACATCTAGGCAGGGCTGAGGAACACCTGAAGGATTTACAAAGATACTACAGTCTCCAAGTTAAGTCCCAAGAGAGCCCCCAGTCAGGCTAAGTTAAATCCTAGTGACCTCTGTTCTTCCTGCCCACAGGGTGACAGCCTCCAACTAGAGTGCCCATGTTGCCTTGAAAAACAGAAGCAGGCGTCACCCTTCAGGTTACACCACATCAAATGTTCACGGTGTTCTGGCCTTGCTGCCGCTAAGCCGCAAGTATTTCATAGAGGGGGAAATAAATCTAAAAAAAATGACCAGGTTCCATAAGTAAAGGCAGCCTCAAACAAAGTAATACTGGCCAGCAGAGTTCCATTCAGCAGTGGCCAGATGCTAACTGTGTCACCCTCCAAAGCCAACTGGTGAGATTTACCGCTCTTGTGATTTACACTCGGTGAGGTGATGGAAATATACGTGTAAAGCAATGAGCTGCAAAGCCCACAGAACTCAGGGCCTGAGGCAGGGGAAGCGCCCACATTCCGCACTCTTCCGTCACTGTGCCGCCACGCTGGTTCTCCAGTATGCCGTGGCCCTGGTCCCAGTCTCTACAGTAAGGCCCACATTAAGTGTAGCCTGCGAGGCCCAGGCCCACACACCTCTCCTGACTCCTAACAAGTACGGTGAGAAACAAGGCACAGGGAAGCTCTCATTTTACACGGAGGGCCAAGACTCAAAGGAATGCTAACACTGTGGGGCCATGCATAGTGCAGTGTGCCTGGAACCTGCTCAGCAGGCAGGAAGTCCTACCTACATTCTTGCCTTACTCCCTCTACACAGTGGTGAGTGAAAATAAAACCCAACAGAGCCAGGCATTCAACTTCTGCGGTCTCTTTCTGCTTCAGCCCAGGATTCTGTTTTTGAATTTGACAACCAAGGTCTGCAGTAGCTGGTTCTGGTACTGACAAAAGATGTTTAAAAGTGAGATTCGGCTGGACTTAAGTACGAAAGAGCCCAGAGAGATCGGCGTTGACCAGTGACATTGAAGACACCACAGTGACACATCCAGGGGGAGCAGCAGAGGGCTGCCCGGTGCTCACTCACCTTTGTCCCCAAACATCCCACCTCCACACCCAGCTCCTGGTTAATCAACAGAATTTAGTTGCTGTCCCCTGAACTGTGTAATCTGCTCCACAAAAAACAAACCCAGTTTGTCTCCGAGCACTCCTAAGTCCCTGACTCCCTGGCTACAAGCAGTCTATGGAAAACAGCTGTGGCAAAGTAAATCATCCGACCCTGAGAAACACCAGAGTAAATGGTTTTTTTTCTTTCTTCTTCTTCTTCTTTTTTTTTTTTTTTTCTCCTCTAAGTGTGTTTTGAAGTCCTGGTTGGAAAATTAGTGAAAATTGTAAATCTGTTTGCAAATCTGGTCTTGTCTAACTCTGAGATTAGGGCAAAGATTCCAATTTAAAAGTAAAACCGTGACAGCCCCGAGAAGTGTGTCCGCGGGCACTGCCAACAGGGCTCCGCTCACACCCACGGCAGGGGATTTATTACCAGCACCCGACACGTTCTCCATCAGACACCCCTGGAGTATTCACTTGAGACAGTGGGGTGCGGGCTGCACTTCCTCTGCAGACCAATATATTATTATAAATTGAGCTAAACTGTTTCCTTTCTGTAAGTGCTGCGAAGTTCAGACTTCAGTTATCAGAGGAGGCCCAGAGCTCCAGGGGGCTCCTTAGTATTTGGATTTTTAAAAGCTAACACAAAAAGGCAACACTACACAATGGTTGCTTTTATTATTTTTTCAAATTATGAGTTTTTAAATAGGAGATGGAAGAAAATTCATTTTAAAAATCAAATACGATAGCTTCATAAAAATACATTCTAAATGCAGACTTTGGGGTACACTTGCTATGCCTAAAACAGTATAGTAGAAACCAACCATGTCACCTATGTCTGAAGGCAGGAGGTAGAAAGTACTAGATTTTTATATCCTGAATATCAACTTCCAAAACCAGCACGAATTTCTTGAGTTTATCACCTACAAGTCTACAATGCTTAGAGCCTCAGTGAATGTTTGAACATGTACATTCCTTGTAATGACATCAAAAGGATAATGTAATCAATTAAATGTTTTAATAATGTAATTAATTAAATGTTTTCACTACTAACACAGCTATTAAATTAAAAAAAAAACTTTAAAACTGGAAAAAACAAAAACCAGAACACTGTCATCCTTTCTTCCCTTCCAGAACCACAGTGCTTCATGGAGAGAAGTAGATTGAAGGCCCAAAGCAGGGGGAGTGCAGGGGTAGGGTGAGGGGACATGGGGGCACCTGGGGTAGAGAAAGTGCAGGGGTAGGGTGAGGGGACATGGGGGCACCTGGGGAAGAGAAAATGCAGGGGAAGGGTGAGGGGACATGGGGGCACCTGGGGAAGAGAAAGTGCAGGGGTAGGGTGAGGGGACATGGGGGCACCTGGGGAAGAGAAAGTGCAGGGGTAGGGTGAGGGGACATGGGGGCACCTGGGGAAGAGAAAGGCCTGATGTGGGAATGCTGAAATCTAAGCAGACTCAAATGTCAGGTTCTAACTCCTAACTCTTTTTTGCCGTGTAACTATGGATAAGTCTATCAGTCTAACTAGAATTCTTTTATAGGAATAGCTAATATTTGCCTCTTGGGGTTACAAGAAAAATAACAGAATGCTTCACTTGTCATTAGTTCATAATAAATGTGCTTGCTACTAATATTACTACTGTTCCAGATACGCACGTGTGGGGAGAGACTGGGCAGGAATACATTCATCACATATAAAACTTGTTTTTATATTCTTTCCTTTTATACTCTACAGAGTTTCTTTTCTCTAGGATGAACATAAGCTGCTTTTTAAATTATGTATATACATGTGTGTCTGTGTGCAGATATATGATGTGAGTGCAGGTACCAACAGAGACCAGAAGAGGTTGTCAGACCCCCTGGAGTTACAGGCAGTTATAAGCAGTGCATCATGGGTGTTAGGAATTGAACTGAGCTCTGCAAAAGGAGTACACATTCTTTACCACTGAGTTATCTCTCTCGTCTCCACACTCTGGTTTAGAATCAGAGGAAATCACAGAAGATGTTATTAAATGCACAGAAGATAGCAGAGCTTTTACAATGCAAATCCACTGGTTTCATACACAGATAAACAGGAAGCTATTTGAAAAGGCTCCATTCCGGCTCTTATCTCCTCCACATACACAAATTATTCATAGAAATTACCAATAAAGTATCCCAAGAGAAGTCTTTTATTTAGATTCAAGCCAAATGTCCAAATTTAGGGAGAACAAAAACTTAAGTTACAATCTTTTTATACAAATGGCATTCAATGATAGGGATAGGAACGTCAGAGTGAAAGCATGGATCCCCAGGTCAAAGGGGAATGACGGGAGAGATGACCTTGAACCTGACAACATCCAGAGTTCAGCATCCTGAGATCCAGCTGACAGGATCACAGTTAAGAGTGGGCAAAGCACGGCCCGTGAAGCCTGTAGCTGGCACAGTCTCTGCTCTGCCACCTAAGGAGGGAGAGATGGACAAATCTGCAGCTCGGACATCTCCCGCAGATGTTAGGCTGGTTAGAGTCTGTGACTGCTGCAGCCAACACATTTGTACACTGGGTAGCAAGATGCAGTGGGAAGAAAGACACTGCCCTGGAGCTGCAGAAGGACACAGCACCGAGTCCCACAGTTGCTGCCAATCCCCATGCAAAAACCAAGGACAACGCCTCAGACTGGCCTAATGTTATTAGTGTGTCTGTCTGTCTGTCTGCCCAACCCTCGCTTTCTCTAATGTGAATAATCTTTATCTCACCGAGGAGATCTCATTTATGCTAATCAAATAACAAAAACCTAATGTCTGATATTAGGAGTAATAATGAGATTCTTTTTTTCTTCTTATTGCTATGCATTTTTATTGGCATGTATTTACTGTGTGCTTAATTTGCATAGTATTCATATAAGCCTATGTTAGTCTCTTGTTTAAACAAAGCACAAGACTCAGACTCTAAGATCTCCAACAAAGAACAGTAGTGTGTACTTAATAGTCTTTTAGTTTCTCTACACTTACTTTTACAAAACACTGTAGTTAGGTCAGGTAATATTGGTTTTCCATGTAAAATAGTAATATAAAATCTTCAAAACTAAGTTTATTTCAGTGGTGGAAAAGAGCAAGTTTCTGAGAGAACCAGTTCATGACCTATAGAGTTAGCACATGACTATGGCAAGGACCCGGACACTGACATGCAATAAACCAAGCCTGGAAAACACTAATGCGCCACTTCGCACTATGAAGTCCTAGGAGGCACAGAGCAGGATTTACTGCTCTCCAGTGTCTCCCCAGAACCTTACTCCATACCTGCAATACAGAAACCCCACAAATACCAGACTTAACAGGCAAATAATCCTAACCAAAAACTGATCTCGAGCCCTGGTTCTTCCTAGCTCAAAAGCCAAGAGACCATTAGATCTCTGCAAGCAGACAGGGATAAACAAACCTGAGGACACCAGAAGGCAGAGCCTAGGGGAGACTAAACTGAGAAGCTGTCTCTGTTTATGTACACACGTGCATGTTCCTGTGGACGTGCACCTGTGTATGCCAGTCCACGAGTGTGTGTGTGTATGTGTGGAAGCTGGAGGTCAACCTTGGTACTTTTCCTCCAATGGGTTTTTTGAGACATAGTCTCACTGGCTTGAGCTGGCTGATCAGCAAGCCCCAGGGAGCCTCCTGCCTCCTCTCTGGTACTGGGATTCACTAGGGCATGTCCTCACACTAGGGCTTCTTTCTGTGGATGAAGGCCAGGTCCTCACGCCTGCATGTCGAGCCATCTCCCTAGCCCATTAGAAGCTCCGTGAGTAAAAACACAAAAGAAGCATGCTTGCACATTTTGCAGCGGAAGACAAGTTGAGAACAAATAACACTAAAAATTTAACACTAAAACTTCCAAAACTAAACAAAAATCAAAGCACCCCAAACTCCACAGCTCCGTTTACTGTAAGCTCATAAGTAATAATTTCCAAAGAATTAAAACACAAGCAAAGAGAAAGAGACCATGGTCAAACCTGAGAGGAAACTGGCTTATTGCTTTCGCAGAGGACCCGAATTCAGTTCCCAGCACCTATATGGTAGCTCATAACTGTCTGTAATTCCAGTTTCAGGGGGTCCAACCTCTTCTCGCCTCTAGGGGTACCATGTATGCATGTGGTGCACAGACATACATGAATGCAAGCAAATTCACTCACACACACAAAATAAATAAATATTAAAATTAAAAGATTAAATTAATGCGCTACATGTCCTCAAAAAAATTCATTATGAATACAAAGTATTCAAAAAGTTTATTTCAAAAGACAGACCCCCAAATATGCATACCCCCCATGACTAAGCTCAGACAAGCAAAAGAGCAGTCCCAGAGTCTCCAGACATTACCCAGCATGAAATAGCAGTCTCCCTGGTGAAGAGGTATTGCCAAGCCTGGTGTCTCGATATCCCAGGAGATCTTGAAACCAACATGCCAAGTATCAGGATCTCTTCCCTCGAAGCTGGACTCATCCTCACTTTCGTCTTCAGAGCCTGTGGAGACAGGGAAAGTGCTCAGCAAAGATACACTTCATCTACATTCCCAAGCTTTCTACCATTACCTTAGAAATTACTGGTCTCTTAATAAAATACAGATGTTAAGTAAAGAACATCCTTTTGTGTCATGATTTCTAAAAAAGACATTTAAGAATATCCTTAGCATGGATTTATCTTTTTCACACACAAAAAAACTTTAAATATAATAATGAGGAAACAACCAGAGATTAAGAAGAGAACAAAAGATTATTTTATTCAGTTCAAAGCAAATAAATTAGAAAAGCTCAATTAAGGGGGTTTGAAGAAGATATTAATTACCCCAACAATCCAGAGAAAAGGGAATGCTAAAAAAAGAAAAAGAAAACTGACAAGGTGGAGAGGAAACTATGAAAGAATTCTCTCTCAGGGCAACAGGCTCAAAGAGTTTCAAAAAACTTCTTACTAAATATATTTAAGGAACAGGTAGGTCATTTTAGTGGGTCTCCGTACTGCTTTGGAGCATAGAAAGAGACATTCCCAGAATCATTCTATTAAAATAATACATATCAAAACATAAAAGAAAACATGCTTGTACAGAAACCAACCTCACATCAAATAATCAATGTTAAATTTCTAACTATGACAACATGGACTTCAGGTCCAACACATATTAAAAGAACATTCTATGACCTGGTAAAACTTGTTTTAGGAATACAAGGTAGCTCTACAAAATAGCCAATATCCAAAAGCTTAAGATTTAAACTTCATCATATTTGGGGAGAGAGAAGGATAGATGGGAAAGGAGGAGAGAGAGAGGAGAGAGGGAGAGAGAGAGAGAGAGAACACTTTAGTGACACAAAACACAAAAACTAAACAAATCAGTACATTATCCTTCCATGGAACCTAAATATAATGGGACTAAAAGCTTCTCTCTCAACATGATACAGTACAGACCTGTCTCAGTCTCAAAGTGAACAGTAGAACTGTACCCAAATCTAAGAATTAGAGAAGAGTGCTGTGGGGCTTTGAAAGAGAAGGGCCCCAAGGGCTCATATATTTGATGCTTGGTCCCCAGTTGGTGCAACTGTTTGAGAAGGATTAGGATGTATGAATGTGTTGGAGATGTGCCAATGGGTCTCTCGGTCTCTCGGTCTCTCTCTCTCTCTGTCTCTGTCTCTCTCTCTCTCCCCGCCCCGCCCCCGTCCCTGCCTCTCTCTCTTGCTAGCTTGCTCGCTCTCTCTCCGCCTCATGTTCATGGATCAGATATGAGCTCTCAGCTACTGCTTCAGCGCTGTCCTGCCTATCTGCCGCCATGCTCCCCACCATGATGGTCATGGACTCTAATCCTCTGGTCCCCAAATTAAATGCTTTCTTCTATAAGTTGCCTTGGTTATGGTATCTCTTTATACAAACAGAAAAGTAAGTAACACAGAGGCTTAGCAACACAAATATCTATCATCATTCTGATGGGAACCATCAACACAATGGTATCTAATTAGAGCGGCCCCAAGCTTGGAAGGTTGGCTCGGCAGACAAAGCTCCTGCTTTACAAGCTCAGAACTGGTCCAATTCCCCAGGACTCAAATAAAAACGCCCAGTGAGGTGATACATGCTTGTCATCCCAGTGCTGGAGAAGTGGAGACTCATGGTTCCTATGACTTTATGCTAGCCAGTAAGTCTAACTGGTGAGCTCTAGGCCAATGTGACACCCTATCTCAAAGGAGGTAAACAATGTTCCTAAGGAGGACACCCAAGGTTGGACTCCAACCTCCTAATGCACACACAGACACATACATAGAGCAATAAAACATAATGAAAATGTCAGTTTTCCCCTAATGAACCTATAAATTTGAAGTAAGGAATATTAAGATGAAGTAATCAAAATAAAAAAAACGAAGATGAAGTAATTTATTTTGATTAACAGTTTAAGTGAGTGGCATTGTTAGCCCTTTCTTGTTCACAGAGGACACATTCCAAGGATCCCAGCATAAGTGTCGAGTGTAGAAAGTATGTTTTTCACACATATATATAACCCATAAGGTTTACTTTATAAGTCAGTTACAATAAGAGATTAATAATAATAACAAAATAGAGCAATTACAATAAGATGGGCTAATAAGAGCTATCTGAATATAGTGTTTCCATGGCTATCTACCTCTGTCTCAAATAGTTTACTGTACTTTTATCTTTTCATTGAATGCAAACACTTCATGGCTACTCTTTGGCATCTACAGACCACCAGCATTAAATGCTTGAGATTTGGAGCTACTGTCAACAATAAAAAAGTTTAGCTGAACATCAGCACTGCAGTATAGCCACAGTAGATCTGATAACTGCAAGTTACCGAACACTGATGGCTTGGTATGTACAGCTTGGAAACACTAGAGTGATGGGGACTGACCCTGGGCAGGACGTAATAGGATGGCAGCTTTCATCATGCTGTTCAAAAGGAGGCATGTACTTAAAAGTTACTAAGTGTTTATTTCTAACTTTTCATTTAATAGTTCCAAATAATAGCTCATTAGAGACAGACAAAACTCCAGAAATTCAAACTCCAGATGATGAGACTACTGCACAGAGGGAGGTATAAACATACAAAAATAGCCAAGGGATACTTGTCCTTCCTACACATTGACAGACCAACAGGCAAACGTTACCAAGGCGGAACATCGAAAGGGAACCAGAGCTGGGGATGAAAGTGATGATCCTAGGCACACACGACGAGAAGTTCAGAGACAGCAGTGGAAAGACTTTAACCTAGTCACATAAAAGAACGCAAATCACACTTAGAAGAACTGTTTGACCACCTGTCAAATCGGAGGAGACTTTTATTTCTTCACTTTTTTGTTTTGGGTTTTGTTGTTGTTGTGTTGTTTTATTTTGTATTTTGGGGGATTTTTTGTTTTGTTTTTGGTTTTGGTTTTGGCTTTTTGTTTTTATTTTTTTTAGACAGGGTTTCTCTGTGTAGCCCTGGCTGTCCTGGAACTCACACTGTAGACCAGGCTGGCCTCAAACTCAGAGATCTGCCTGCCTCTGCCTACCCAGTGCTGGGGTTAAAGGTGTGCTCCACCAGGCTTATTTGTTCACTTTAAAAGAGCCAGTGCTGGTAAGAGTGTAACAACCTGGCTCACCCATAGTCTCTGTGGAAGACAATCTGGTAATACATATTAAATGTGTGAATACATGAAGCCTTTGATCTTTGTAAGAATTCTACTTTTAGGGATGTAGACTACTGTTCTTACTTGTAGAGGGTGACAGAGACTATTGAGCAGGCATTGCAGCTTGTGGTACTGTTTGCTACCTTACCAACTTTAAAACTGAAAGACCAGAAGTTCAATATCCACTAACAGGCTACTGGTTGAAGAAATTACAATATGCCCAGACAATACAATATCATGTGACCATCACCATTACTATATGTATGTACTATATATGACTCAATAGTAACATGGACCGACCTCATTCATTTTCAAGACAAATGAACTGGCTAGAATTTGCACAAAGATGCAGTGCCTGTGATACTTCTGGGTCCAGAGTGGAAGAGACACATGAAGAAGTAGAAGGTGCACACTACCTCTCAGCTCACTAAGTCTTGCCGAGCACGGCCCTACACATAAACTTTTCAAGTTCATTTAGGAGGTATTTATTGAACACTTGCTATATCCTCAGAACTGTATCAGGCACTTGTGGTATCTCTTGACTGAAATAATGAAGTCAGCCAGGGTAGAGAATTCCTTCCACTAGAGTGTTAGTGATCAGCAGTGGTGACTGGTAAAACAGCATTTCAGATTTCAATGCCATTACACTTTAAACCACTGGCCTGCACTCTGGTCCTCAAGGGCAAGGTCTGAGGTCTGCCTTCAGAGCTCTGGTGACTGAGAGACAGAGGCCATCGGGGGGCACTTGCACTGAGCTGCTTTCAGTTCCCACCACCCAGTCCTGTGTTAGGTAGCAGGAACAGAAAATGTTGATTGAAAAGAAAAAACCCTCAAACATCTGTCTGTTTGCTTGGTTGTTTTTAAAAGAACAAAGAAAACTGGAGAGCTGGCTCAGCAGTCAGGAGCATTTGTTGCTCTTTTAGAGAACCCACCCAGGTTTAGTCCCCAGCACCCACACAGTGGCTCACAACTGCCTACTACAACAGTTCCAGGGATCCAACGCCATCTTCTGACCTCCAGACTCCTGCATGCAACATATGTGATGCACATAAACTCACACAAGTAAACACACATACACATAAATAACATAGGTTTAAAACCAAAATTTTTTTTTAAAAAAAGAGTATAACATTCCTGCTAAAGTAGAATAAACACTAAAGAGGTTTAGAGAAACTTCAACAAGGACTATAAAGTTCAAAACGGAATCCCTGCAGAAAAATGGGACTCAAAAGTAATAGTGTCTGGAAGGGCAGGGACACTGGAGGGATTACTGAAGACAAAATGATGCAAAGTTTCATGTCATAAAGATGGACAGCAGAGCACACAGTACTAGTTCTATCATGTACACATCACCTAATATTCCCAAACTGCCCATATCCCAGACAGTGCATACACATACCAACTCCCTACATTCTGAACATCTTCTTCTACAGCAAACATATATGAGTTCAAAGCAGAGAAAGGAAGGGAGAGAGAAAACAAGGCAGAGAGGGATACAGGGAAAGGAACTTCCTTTATGACTACCCATTCACATTACTTTGCACTAAGTATAATGAAAAGAACAGGTCAAAAAGTCAAGTTTTGGTCTCTGCAAAGCAGAAAGCTAGTAGATGACCCTTACAGCCACATCTAACTTTATACAGTTCTCTCAATTTGAATCTGATTGCCATATTAGCAGACTCTTAGCCTTTTTCATTTTTCTTTTCCTATTACATGTTCCCTGCCCTACAGATAGAGTCTCACTACTATAGCCCAGGCTTGCTTCAAAGTCACAGCAATCCTCCTGCCCCTGTCTCCCAAATGCTGTAAATACAGGTACCAGCATGCCCAGATGCAGTACATGTTTTTGTGGGTACCTTTTAGGTAAGAGGAACTTTTAATTCATTTCTTTAAGAATACCACCATGTAATAACAAGTTCAAAGCCATTTCCTAGGTTAATCCAAAAACCATTTTTAAATATCTTTTGAAACAGGGATGGTAACTTAAGAGAAAAAGAAACTTTACTACCGGGGCACAGCTGACTTTCTAGTTGCAGCTTTTTGAACCTTTGTGGAGGATCTGGAGGAAGAGGTCACCATAGGCAGGCAACAGGAGGGCTGCTGGCAGAACCAGCACAGGCCACTGCTGTCGCGTGGGATGCGTCCTGCAGACACTTCTTTTTATGCATAATGCATAGCTACACTTGAAAACACTGGAATTTGCTACGGGGGAGCAGGTGAACCTGAAAGAACTGAAAGGCACTCAGCTTCGCCTGCATGCATTGCCTTAACCAGTCCAAATTAGCTGAGCACTCTGTTAGGGGCTAGAGAGATGGTTCATCGGTCAAGAGCGGCTCTTCTAGAGGGCTTTGATTTCCAGCACCCACACAGCAGCTCACAACTGTCTGTAACCGCAGTTCTAGGGAATTTGACACCCCTCTCATCCAGAGACAACAGGCAAGCACATACATACAAGTGGGCAAAACATCCTTACACATAAAATAAAATAAAATAAATAAGCCCCCTCAAAAAACTTTGTATTAAAATCCAAATTTCAACTCTTCTTGAATTATAAGAGCATGCATCGTGAGTCAATTACACTTAGCTATAGGTAAAATACAGCCAGCCCTCTTACACAAGGCATGACTTCTCTGCTATCCAGAGCCCCCAGGCAGCCACTGCATTTCACTCATTTGTGATACCTTTCTGGACCCTAGAGCAGAGTCTGTGATCCATGCTTTACACTAGGACACAGAGTGAGCCTGACTGCAAATCAGCCTCATGACCTGCTTCCTAACTACAGTTTAACTAGAACCTACTCAAGTTCAGTCATTACAGCATCCCTGGCTGCTTTCACATCTCACAGCAAGATGGCCAGGGAACACTAAGACCACAAGACCTATTGACACTGGAATAGTTAGGATTTTACCATTTATAGAAAATACTTGCTGATCTCTTCTATGGACTGCCAATATTAACGACTTGGGAGAGAAGTCAATGGTAAATACTGATCGAGCCGAGCCTAAACAAAATCATAACATATGACTCACATCTGACAGTAAAATGTGACTAATAACATCCAACATAAAGTAGTTAAAGCTACATCACTTTATCTTCAGCTCTTTGGCAGAAGAAGAATAATGTGAGAAAGCATGTGCTCACATCTTTGCCACACCAAGGTGGCAAAATGCTTTGTCCAAGTGGCCTTAATGGTAACAGACATGGCAAGCAGCCAATAGCATGCATGTTCATGGCATTTAGGGGCTGAGTGCACCGCCAAGTGTACACATCCTGGGGTGTAGTGATCTACAGGCTAACTGAGCAGTTGCCTACTTTCCCCTTTGATTTTTGTCCTGTCACTCTTCTCAATCTGGTACCAGAAAGGCCATGAACCACAACCAGAGACAGCGAGAGCAATCAGTGCTTCCTGATGTCCTCCATAACATAAACGAGCCAATCAGTGCTTCCTGATGTCTTCTGTAACATAAATGAGCCAATCGGTGTTTCCTGATGTCCTCCATAACATAACCCAGCACCTTTGAAATGAGCTTATTAAAGGTGATGTTTGGTGGACGGTTCCTCCCCCATTGGGCTGTGGAGGGAAGAAAGGAGTTGTATGTATGATAAATTTTTTATTGCATATGTGTAGTATAGCTCACTTTCACAGGGAAATCAACTTGTAATTATCTTCAGCAACTACCACTGATTACTCTTGCCCCATGCTATTTGAAATAGGCAGGGGCAATGGGTTCCTACTTGCCTTTAAAGAGGCCTTTAAGCCTCAGTAAAGATTTTAAGTGTCTCCATTTTTGGCACATGCCAAGCAAACCACAATGTTAAAGAGGTAAAAAGAGTTACCAAAATTCAGAAGAACAGAAATTTAAAGGTCAAGGTTTAAATATCCATAATGTTCTCAAAAACTCATCAATTAAATTTGTTTTTTGTTTTGTTTTGTTATTGTTTTTTTTTTTCACCCTAGGTAGTTTTGAATAAAAATGATTCCATTTAATTAATGATAAATGAAGTCAAACATTTTGTGTACATTTTAAAGCTATCTGCAACAATACTGTTATACAGGAAACAAAGCCAGAGGCATCAGTGTGATGGTAGAGATTAAAATACTAATCAAAATATATCACAAAATTTTCATAATTAACATGTACACTAATAATGTACACTAATAATTTCCTTTATATGCAAGTCTATAGTCACCATTATTTCAAACTAAAAGTGAGGCCCCCTTCTTAGCTCTCTGTTCCTATTCCTTCAGTCAACAGCTAAGATTTCAATGCAGGGCAGAGTCAAGAGTCACCAGCTAGATGCAGAGGAAGCTAGATGAGAATGCCCTACTGAGAAAAGGTACCGAGCCAAATGTCTAAACATAGATAAGAATTATGGGTTAATTTAAGTATAAGAGCTACCGGCCACTCATTTATAGTTAATATAATCCTCTGTGTGGTAATTTGGGAAGTGGCTGCTGGGTATTTAGGAGTTGCTGGCAGGACAGAAACTTCTGCCTACATATGGTGCCCAAACATTTGGCAAAAATTTCCATATAAAACCTCAGAAAGCTTTAAAAAGGATTCTAAACAAACAAAAGAACAGAGTCAAGCATGGCTTCTTGGTAGTAGTATTTTCTTGGGTGGGCTCTGTTTGCTAGCTGCTCCTTTAAGAGAGGGCTTCCTGACTTAATGCTAGTGGCAAAAACTGCTTGGTTCTTTTAAGAAGCCCTGCTACCAAACACTTAAATGGGATTTATGAGCAGCAGGTGACAGTTACTTGGTAGTGGCGTGGACCTAGAAACTCCCCAGAGTTGGGAAGATACACATGGTTCATGTCCATACCTCTGCCATGAAGCTAGATTCGTAGGAAGTCAAGAAATGGGGTGGAGCCAGCCAATTTAGTCCTAGCCACATTGCTTAGCAGTTTAAAGACTCATGTGGTCAGAAAAAGATAGTGAAATGCAGTAAAGACAGATTCAGATGGAGAAAAAAAAACTCTAAATAGTTTAGTGTGTTTAAAAATTATATAGGCTTGGGAGAGTAAAGTCATAAAAAAGAAATATATAGTTTTAAAATAATAAGGTCCTTAAAAAGAGAGTTAAATAATATAAAAAAGCCATATAAAGATAGAAAATTCACAGAGAGTCTGGCTACTGTAAGTTATTGTGTTAACTTTGAATTGTAATACTGTTGAGGAAAGAACAACAACTACTAAGAGACATCTGATTATAAATGTTGTTGGATTAAACCACCCTATATATTTTGAAAATTCCTTGACTTCAAAATTTAAGTCAAAATATGTGTTACTTTGGAGAAGAGGTTATGCTTTTGTTTGCACAGGAAATGAGAGGCTGTGGATCCATTCTGGGTTAAGAAAAATAACAATTGATCAAGGAAGACCCCCTGAAAAATCTCTAATGGGAACCGACAGCCCAGATGGTCCAATGTTTCAAAGCACCAATGTTGCAATTTCCTCTGAGTTCTGCACCCAGAACAGCTTCAAGGCTACTGGCTGAGATGATCCAGACTCACAGACTACTCTAGCCAAGACTTAACCATTATCTTGAATTTTATCAGGGTTCCCCAAAAACTATCAGTGCCCCCAATCAACAGGAAGTAGTCTAGAGAACTAAATTATGGATATCTGTCATTGTTCAGGGGGTTAGTTATAAGTTATAATTGGTAATAGTCAGGAAAAAAGCTGAACAAAGGAGATTAGATGGGGATATCATTATCAAAAAAAAAGGAGGATATAGAAATCACAGGATAAAAGGGTATATTATTGAATCTACTTTAATCCAAAAAACAACTATTAATCTTGCATATTTTACATTAGTATGGATTTTGGTTTATTGATACAAATTTAAAGTTAATTTTGTTAAACTGTATGTGTATGTCTACTCTTGTTTAGGGTATTATGTTTATGCAGCTCATTTAAAAATGTAATATATAATTAAATACAGATTAATAGTCATCTATAATAGTAAACTTACAGTCATGTTAGGTATGTTTTCATGGTCATACAGAGATATATTTCAGTTATATAGGCAATCTTCAAACACTTCAAAGACCTACAGAATATAGCATTTAAAATATTTTAAGAACTTACAACTTTTCTTGACAGTGAGACACGTCTGCTCCTAGCAGCACCAATTATTGCAAACAGGATGATTTGCAAAGACATTCCATATGGACCTTGTTTTCTTTATGGCAAAGGCTAGCCATGTGGGCAGAGAAACTGCCCTTGCCTCAACTGCTGACAGTAACTGTCCAAACTGGACCAGCAGGATGCAATAAATGAGACTGCTGAACTTTGCCAAGACAAGGTAGAACAGTCCTTCAGCGTTTCCAGTTTCACAGAAAAGTCTGTTAGATATGCTAGCTAGGCCTGCAGGGCAGAGTTGGAAGCCCCAATGTTGCAGAGGAACTTTGGGTGATTGTCCAGGCAACCTGATGTCCCTGCCATTAGGTAACATTTCACCTTCCTGGAGTCTTTGATGGAGCTGAAGACTAAATAGTTATAATATAGTTTTCCTTAGTATAATAGAAAGTATATTAGATACAAAACTTTAGACTCACCAAGAGAAGATAGATAATTTTTCTGCTAATTTTGCCAAATGCAAATGGATTAGAAATTGTTATTGTAATTCTTACTTAATTGTTTTTGTTGTATATAATCTTACTATGTTAAAGTTAAAACTTTCCTTTTTAATTAGACAAAAAAAGGGGGAAATGATGTGGAATAACCCTCTTATACACTGTAAAGATTTGTCACTCAAATTGGTTTAATAAAACACTGATAGGCCAATAGCCAGGCAGGAAGTACAGGCAGGGCGACCAAACTAAGAGTCCTGGGAAGAGGAAGGATGGAGTCAGGAGTCACCAGCCAGATGCAGAGGAAGCAAGATGAGAATGCTCTACTAAGAAAAGGTACCGAGCCACGTGGCTAAACATAGATAAGAATTATAGGTTAATTTAAGTATAAGAACTAGTTAGTAATAAGTCTGAGCTACCGGCCACTCATTTATAGTTAATATAATCCCCTGTGTGGTAATTTGGGAAGTGGCTGCTGGGTATTTAGGAGTTGCTGGCAAGACAGAAACTTCTGCCTACATCTATCTATGTAATTACTTTGACAATTACCTTGAACTCAATCTAGAAATCCCTTCTAATTAAAATCAAGGCTGTTTTGGAGAGGCGTTGTGTATTCTAGGCAAGTGTTCCACCACAGCACCATCAGCCCAATGCCACAGGTTATAAGGCAGAAGAATCGACAAGTAAAACATGGCAGCTGGTGGAGGGAGACTAATGACATCTAGTCCTGAAACACACTGCAGGGTCTGGGGTGTGACAGAAGAGAAACCCAAATGTGAGAGCTGGGAAGGACCCCCTACTCCCAAGGAGGAAAATGGTGTGGCTGGGTAAGCACATACTCTGGGCTCAAAGTGTCACATGAGCAACATGTAGTGCTAAGAGTTGGAGCTATAAAGGTGGGTAAAGTCCTGGTCACAGAGCGTTTGTGTAGCATCACAAGGAACCTTCCATGGAAGCAGTGACAAGACACTAATGGCTTCTTCAAAAGTTGGCTCTGCTTTTCATAATGACCCCCAAGGTCAAGCCTCTGTGTGTAGACTTGGTGTTTATTTTCTGCACAGCATCCCAAATGAATGGCAAATGGGCAGGCAGCTCATACTGCAGAGCCTTCAGGCACCATCACAGAGGGACCATACCCTAAGAGAAGGGAACGCCTCCAAGTCACAAATTTACAACTTGAAATAGCCTTCTGTGACTCCTTTCTCAGCCATTGGCAAAGAATGAATGGTCTGAAGAAATGAAAAAAATTAACAAGAAAAAAGAAATGAAGGATTCTGGAAAGTCTGAACAGGGAAAAAAAAAACCTAATCAATCCCAGTTCACCTTAGGTAAGAAGTTCTCCTTTACTTTAAACAAATAATTCAGGCCAAATGAAGTCCCTTGGCAGAGATAAATTGTAAAATTAATTATAAGTTTTCTGGGATTTCAGGAAAAATATTGAAATTCTTTATAGAAAAACCTGAAACCCTTCAACATGATGCCTAGTTCTGTCAGCTTTCAGAGTAAGCATTTGGGAAGAAAAAGTTTAGGATAAAAATATTCACATACATAGGAAAACCTCATTATAGTACATTTCATGAACTTGGGGGGAGGGTGGGAAAAGTACAGAAAAACTGCTTTGGGAACCCATGGTTAAGGCTTCAAAATTACATTATTTGAATAAAATAGGAAACAAGAAAAGGAAGGCAGCACCCCACGTACTGTCTCCAAACCCACGCCTGTTAACAGTGGAGGCTGCAAAGCCCTGGACAACCGCAGCAGGCACACAGAAGACTGAAACACTTCCAAGAAACTTGTTGTAACTCGGAAGATAAGAACCAGACTGGCTGGACAAACCAAAGGCATTATTTGTCCACCAAATACACAGACAAAGATGTATCTAGGTACAAAGACCTAGGGCAGTCATTTTGAAACCATGAACTCCAGAATAGCCGGGAAGGGAAGGACCGATCGCTGCATTGGTGTCATAGCGCTCCTGGCCTGAGTAGTTCTTTTTACATGAAGCAGGTAAGGAAACATGAGCAAACTACTACCAAAGAAAGGTCAAGGCACAGAACGCACCTTTAAAGAGCCGATTCATGTCCAAACATGCAGAGAACTCATGTAGACTTTTCAAGTCAGGAAGTGCTTACTAGAGAGAAGGGGCATTGCTGGGATGCACATGGGTGCTAGATGGATGGGTATATTTTGACTTAAGAACAATTCATCAAGCTGTGTATGTATTTATGACATTTATTGTCAATCTTTTTTCTAACTTGGTAAGTTGGAAGTTAAAGTCTCACAGAGTAGATGTAAATTACTCAAAACTATTGAAAGTAAGTAAACAGAAGCCTCAACAACTCATATGGATTCCAGAAAAGAGAAAACTGGAGAGAAGGAAACAAATGATTAATAAAGTTAATTCAAGAAAATGTTCAAAATTAAAGGACATATGCTTCTGGGTTGAAAGGCCTATAAAATAGAAATATGACAGATGAAAAAAAAATACCACTGTGGTACCAGTAAAAAGGTGAAATAAATGAATAAAAAAGTCAGAACTATCATTATGAATAGAAAATACGAGATAGTGATATTGCATCCTAAAAATACTAAAAAATTATTTCCTATCATGATTTCCATACCCAAAGTAAATACACAATTCAAGGTAGAATGAAAATAATTTTAAGACCTTCAAAGTCAAAAATTTACAACCTGGGTGAGGGAGAAGCTTTACTTGTCATGAAGACTGACAAGCTGAGTTCAGTCCTCAGGATCCATATGGTAAAAGGAGAGAACTGACTCCCGCAAGATGTTCTCTGACCTCCACACACACACACCATGCCACATGCACACACAAGAGAGAGAGACAGAGAGAGAAAGAGATGTAGTATTTAAAAATGTAATTACTTCCTAAGAACCTTTTTTCTAGTGTATTTGGAGAATACATTCCACCAGGGCTAGAAAACAAGTAAGGGGTGAGTGAGAGTGAGGGGTCGGGAGAATCAAACGAGACAAAATAACCCTCTGTACCATGCTGCAGAAGTTACAGGGGAACAGCTGCCACCAGGTACAGAAGGTGGCCAATCGCAACCAGAGCAGATAGATGATTCTGGACGACGCCACTGTAATATGAAACTGACAAAGATCTGATGATTTTGCATGTGCTGAAGAGAGATTCAGACAGGTGGGTATGGGATTTAACTGGTCTTAAGTACACAGAAAACTATGCAAACAGAAAAGGCAGGATTCACAGTAACACAGGAGATGCTGAGAAGTTAAAAAGGTAAATTGAGCACAGATTATTAGATGTGTTGAACGGCATTTTCATGGACATGATTACTGTGAAAGTTGAGTACCAGTGTAACCAAAATTATAGCACATCTCAAACAGGAGGAGCAGGGGGAATTCAGGAACCTGTATGTGTAGACAGAGGAGCAGAAGAGAGAACAAAGTAAATCCTCACCTTCCAAATCAGGAAGACAACCAATACCACAAAAAGAATATGCTAAGGCATCCCAAAACATGCCCCAGAGAGTAGAAATGACCCCACCACGGAATGAGCACAGAGAGGCAAGGTGTGAATAACGATAGCTTTCTTTTAACAACTTTCTTACAGAAATCTTTGAGTTTTTTTAAGTTATATGACTGCAATAATTTAGTAAAAACTGAAAATACCTATCAGATGCTACATTCTCGCAGTCCTAAGGCACATTCTGTTCTTAGTAGCATTTTATGAATGAAAAAAAAAATGGAGCCACAAAGAATTCAGGTAACGTGCCTAAGGTCCAACAACTAATTAGTATAAATTGACAATCAATAGTACAGGATTAAAGTGTCCAATCAGTATCACAGACAGTGAAATCTTTCCACTCCAACTTGTCCACCTTGCCTTTCCTAACTGCATCAAGACAGCATTAAAAAATAGATACAACTTTGGAGTAAATATTTTCAGATCACATACTGGATGAGGTATTGACACCTGGGATACATAAAGAACACTGACTAGTGCTGTTTTAGGAGGTTGTGGAACTCTCAGGAGGTGAAGCTTCCCAGGAGGAAATACATCACTCAAGGTTGGGGTTCACTTCCTGTCCTGGCTCTGCTTTCTCATCTGCTCAGGCTCTTGCTACCACACCTTTCTTTCCATGACAGCTACACCCTGTGAGTCAAGGTAGTCCTTCACAGCAAGGAGAAAACTAATGCAATCTGATAAAACTCCAATGAAAAATGAGCAGACTGTACAGATGCTTCCCTAAAGATCCCTGAATGGACAACAGCACAGAAACAATGCTCCATATCCCCTGCTCACCAGGGAAGTGCACATAAAACCAGTACACTCATCCCCACTAGAAATGGCTACTGTCAAAAAACAGCAAGTCTGGATAGCAAAGTGACTAGTGGAAACGTAAGACAGTGCAGTTGTTGTACAAAACAGAATGGAGTTCCTCCAAACACCAACACAGAATTATCAGCTTATTCAATAGTTCCACTTCTGTGTACATAACAGACATGGAAGAGTAAAAGCACAAACTTAGAACTGTTCAGAGCATTATTCACAAAACAAAGATGAAAACAGCCTACATAATTATCAGCAAGGGAGTGAATAAGGAAAATGTGAGCATTCTAGTTTGCTTTCTGTTGTTGGGACACAGGTCATGACCAAAAGCAACTTGTGGGGCAGGGATTTCTCTTGGCTTACACTTCCAGGTCACAGTCCACCACTGAGGAAGTCGGGGCCAGAACTCAAGTGGGAACTAAAGTAGAGATGATGGACAAATGCTGCTTGCTGACTGACTCTCTCTGATTTTCCTATACAACACAGGACCACCTGGCTAGGGATGGGGTGGGCCCTCCTCCATCATAGCAATCAAGGAAATTCCCCACAGTCATGACCACAGGCCAATATGATTTGATCTAGGCAGATCCTCAATTGATGGTCCCCTATCCAGGTAACTACAGACTGTGTAAAGGTGATAATAAAAACTAACCAGGGGGTTGGGCATGGTGGCACACACCTTTAATTCTAGCACTCTAGGCAGAAGCAGGAAGATTTCTATATGTCTGTGACTAGCCTGGTCTACATGTCAAGTTCCAGGCCAGCTAAGGGTACACAGGAAGACCTTGTCTAAAAATAAGAACCAAAACTAACCAGAACAGTGATATATACCATATGTATATATGTGGCAAACACACACACATACACACACATATACACACACACACAATGAAGTAGCACAGAACTCGGGCATAATGAAGACTGGAATTCTGAAACACACTCTAACAAACAGTCATCAGGTATGTTCAATAAAGTAAGTAGACACAAAAGGACAAATATATCCTTGATTTTACTTATACAAGATACCTAGAATAGTTTAATTTGTTAGATTTTGGAGTGCAGAGTGAGCAGACAAAGGCAGGGAAGAGACCAGAGTCTGACCTCAACAGATGAGGTTGTGCTCATTAGCATACACAGCAAGAGGCAGCCTCTATCTCCCAAGAGAATGGAGGGGTCTGCCAGGGGAAAAATCTAGCTGGGACTTTCTATAGAGGTGGATGAGGGGCTTGAGAATGAGGAACTGATGCAGCTGTAGGGGGGCCTATGTGCAGGTCTATGGTCTCTCAAAGCTCAGGTCTCTGGTCTCTCAAAGCTCAGGTCTCTGGTCTCTCAAAGCTCAGGTCTCTGGTCTCCCAAAGCTCAGGTCTCTGGTCTCCCAAAGCTCAGGCCTATGGTCTCTCAAAGCTCAGGTCTCTGGTCTCCCAAAGCTCAGGTCTCTGGTCTCTCAAAGTTCAGGTCTATGGTCTCTCAAAGCTCAGGTTGATGGTCTCTCAAAGCTCAGGTCTCTGGTCTCTCAAAGCTCAGGTCTATCTCTGGTCTCTCAAAGCTCATGTTTATGGTCTCTCAAAGCCCAGCAAACATTCCTCTTTGTGGCTGACAGGTGAACAGGCCAGCTGTAACCTCATAGGAATTTTGTTTTTCCAACTGAGGCACTCTGTCAAAATCCATAAAGACAGACAGTAGAACAGTAGTTACGAGGGGATGAGGGAAGAGAGACTGGGGATGATAAAACATTCTGGATAATAAAACATTCTGGAGATGGACAGTGGTGACCCACAAAAAACATGAATGAGTTTAATGTCATTGACTGAATGGTATGCTTAAAATAATTATATAACAATTCAACATGCATACAACAATACCATAATAGAAAAGATAGTAAAATGAGACTAAACTACTAATACACAAAAAATATAAATAAACTTCAAAATAATTATGCTAAGTGAATGAAGTCAGAGCAAAAAAATTAAAAGAGCATATACCTAATTTCACTTGTGTAAATTTTAGAGAATGACATCTGCTAGTGACAGAAAGCAGATGTGTGGATACCCAAAGACAGCAACAAGGACTCATCAAGGACACAAAGCCACACCTGGGGTCATGGCACCTTGACTGTAGTGATGGCTTCACAAGGGTATTAGAGCATAACAACATATGGAGACTACTGCATGGCATTTAACCTAACTAAAGCTTCTAGGACGGAGACCTCTCCACCCTTGCTGCCTTGGCCTTCTCTTGACCAGGGACCCCACTGCTGGTCTTCTCTATCACAGGCACCAACGACCTGCTGTTCTCATTTGGATACTATCCTAACACTGTCACCAACTCTGCCTGTTTTAATACATCCCATCACCTGGGTTACTATGGCAACCCCCTCAGCTCTCCTGTTCTCAGCATTGCTTCCCTTCTACTCCTCTCTCACTCAAGGTTCAAGCCTGGTTCTTTGTATGGTAACAGGCAAAGGCCTACCCTTTGCACTCCACATCCTCAACAGAGGCAGGGATCTGTCTTGCTCATGGCTACATGCTGAACTACTAGACAATTACTTGGCAAACAGGAGATATATACTGACTACTGGGTGAACACTTGATTGTAGCTGTAGTTTCTTCCAGTCCTGCCCAGGCCCACAGCCACTCAGACTCAAATAAACACACAGAGGCTTATATTAACTAAAACTGTGTGGCCTAATGGCTCAGACTTCTTGCTAGCTAGATCTTACATCTTAAATTAACCCATTTCTATAAATCTATACCTTGCCACGTGGCTCATGGCTTACTGGTATCTTTACATCTTGCTTCTTCTGTGTCTGGCTGGCAACGCCTGACTCAGCCTTCCTGTTCCCAGAATTCTCCTCTCTCTTTGTCCCACGTATACTTCCCATCTGGCTACTGGCCAATCAGCACTTTATTTATTAACCAATCAGAGCAACACATTCACAGCAGACAGAGTGATATCCACAGCACTTGATAATTGCCTAGTCTTTCCCCAAATCAAAGCCTCAAATAGGAGCCCTGAAGTCCTAAGGAAGCTACTGCACAGCCTTTACTTTCCAGACTGTCACACATTTGGACAAGAACACATGGATTAGCCTCCTTGGCCTTTATGGAGAAATCCAGAAACTAATAAGCAGAAACCATTAACCTGGGCACTAGTCAAAAATTTATGGATCAATTTTCCTATAACAACAATATGACAGGGAATTGTGCTTTCCAGACCAAAAAGAAAGAAAGAAAAGAACCAAAAGTGGTAATGAGGGGATGGGCAGATGGCTCAGTGGGTAAGAATGCTTGCTCTGCAAACAGAAGGACCTGAGTTCAAACCCCTAGTGACCATGTAACTGTGTAACCCCAGCATTGGGGGCGATGAGACTCCAGCTCACTGACAGACCTTGTCTCACGGCAGCAAGAGGGAGAGTGATAGAGGAAAATGTCTAGTCCTGCTCTACTCTCCATATGCACATGCACAGGCAGTACATCTGTACACTCTTGTGCATGTACCACACAAATGCACCACACACACATGCATACACACAGGCTTGCATGCATAAAATGATAACCAAAAGTTAAGTCTGAGTGGCATCTTCAAAGGTGTTCCAATCATAGAACAGGGTGTTGGACAATATTAACTATGAGTTTTAATGCCTTCCCTGCTAAAATTCATTTTTTTATAAGTAGGAGTAACGAGCAATTGCCACCGAGCCTGGAATATACGAAAATCAAATACTCTGCCTATTTACATACGGTTCCCTGAAGCCATTCCTGATTAAAAATTGTACCATTTCAATCTTCCTTCTAGAGATATCTATTAGCTAGAAATGCATGTGAAGTCCAATAAATTTAGACTATAATTACACGTATCCTATACAAATTACTTCTCAATGGCTTCTACTCATGAAAATAGACCACAGAGCAATGATCAGCTCATTATAAATCTACAGAAGGGTCCCTGGGAAACGGAGTGAGAGCCAGTCCACAAAGACCTTAAGCTGCAGCTCATTTAAGTTCAGCAGAAAATAATCATCGCTGATCTGAGCTCCCAGTGCACCTTGGGAAACACTGCATCAGTAAGCCACACTCTCTGACTGGTGCCCTTAGTACATAACTGCAGCCCTGTGGAGGTATTTCCTGCCTCCACTTGGAGGCTAGAACCAAAGGATTCCCAGAGTCTCATCCAGATCCAAAGTGGCATCACTCCACAATCTCAACAGCACAGCTAACTGCAGCCTTTCAAGACAAGGAGAGAAAGGACACGTCCTCGGGGCCCCATGTGTCCAGACTCTTTAGCAATGTCCCACATCTTCATCACTGAACACTTGAAAGACCATGGAAAATTGTCCAGCCTTCAAAGTTTCTACACACTGTAGCCTCTCTAGCCCTATTGAACCCTAAGCAGGACTTGAACCCAAAGGCTCTCTTCAAGTCCACCCTTATCACAGTTCCAGCAGAGATGTAAAGAGACCAGAGCCACACACATCATTTGTCGCCACTGGGACATTTCAAGGCACTTGGTTTGCATACCACCTGACTCTCAACTACACAGACACAGAGAAGGTAGAGAAGGCTCCACCTCACAGACTATACTCATCCACCCACTCCAGTCCCCAGCGTGTGTGCTGGAAAGTATAAGCATGGAGGAGAAGTACAGAAGAGAGAAGAGAAGGCATCAGTAGCAGAAAGGCAGGCCAGCCGAATATTCCCTTAACCGCTCTAGAAACTGGACACTCCAACATTTTAAAAGCCCGCATCCCTGAAGCAGCTAACTGCTCAGATAGGAAATGCACGCCCGTAAGTCACACAGCTTAGGAATCCACCTGTGAGGCCAAAGGTATCGAGCCCTGCTCCTACTAGCTGCCAACAAGTGCCCAGCTTCCTCGTCTGTTAAATACGAACCGTACAAGGATGGCTGTGCATCCCTTAACAATGGAGACGCATTCTGAGAATTAGGTCCTTGGAATTTTTATCCCAGTAGGGAAAACCCTGAGTGAAAACCGCCAAGCACAGATGGTGCAGGCAGTCACTTCATTCGGCCTCTTGGTGCACTCAAGGGACAGTGTAATACCAGGTCCATGAGCAGCTGCCCACTCTATTGGCACAGCATAGAGTTTTTCAGTAACTTTCTTTTTAATAAATAGAAGGAATACACACTAAATCAGAAAAGGAAAAAGATAACCTAGTAAACACGTGACCCATGCAGTCATTTATGATCATTACCCAGCGACATGGACAGAATTGGATATGCTAGTCCTGCAAAGGCAGACAGGACCATAGGCTTGTTCACATGTATTAGTTAGTAGCTCACTGTGCTGTGACATTACAAAGTCACCAGATAATAGAAAATGTTCAGATCCATTACAAGTATCTAAAGCTAACATCATATATGTGGGTTGCCATTGATCAAAACAGCCCTCCACGGAGCATTAGAGTCCTTCGCTGCTACTTTATTCGCTGGGTATTGTGAACTCCACGAAACTGGCTAAAACATGCGAAGTACTTCAAGGGTCTGGCCACAGCAGGTGCTCAGGGAAGAAGCCCTGAGCGCAGTCACTACCACTTGTAGAGCCTGGCCATCTCAGAGATTAGGAGAGCGAAGGGATCGCACTGCTCGCTCTTACATACTGGAATCCTGCAAGCCTCCCTCCCAGCTAGTAATCGCACGTAAAAATACTTCTTTAAAAGTTTTTTATTATGATTTTATGATTTACCGTGTGTGTGTGTGTGTGTGTGTGTGTGTGTGTGTGTGTGTGTGTGCATGTGCACCTCAGCCTGTATATGGGGGTCAGAAGGCAATTTGCAGGAGTCAGTTCTCTCCTTTTCCCCATGTGGGTCCCAGGGACTGAACTCTGGCTTAGCAACAAGCGCCTCTACTACCCCGAGCCATTCCACTAGCCCAATAAGTCTACGTATATACAGTTTGCATTTTTACTCCTTACCGGTCTTAACTACTCGCAATCACAGGTGCTTCCTAGATGCTACTTGTTACAATTTTAAATTCCCTTCTTGATCACCCATGAAAGGGAGGTACAATGGAACATTAAACTGCAGTCTGGGAAGAGGGCAGCAGGGCAGAGCACAGAGGCAGCTCTGTGCCGCCAGTGCTATCACCCGTGCGCTGCAGCAGGCTCCAATGTTCCCTGGGGAGCTCTCCAATCCCCAGCAGGACATAGTCAGGACCCTCTAGGACAGCACTGAATGACTTGCAGGGATTTTTAGGTTGCCACCACTGTTGTGAATGCCAAAGAAACCGCTGAAATTTCTAACCGCTCAACTTGTTCCTCGTTTTGGACTGAAAGCCCAAGGTCAATTTAGAAAAGATATTTGTTATCCTGGGGAAATTTTTGAGACTAGAAAAATAAAGAAATTTTAAGAGTATCATGAGATGGAATTTTTGGGTTTTTTTTTTTTTTTTTTTTTTTTTTTTTGCTCTTAAATCACTTTTCCAAAATAGCCATTTAAGCAAACAAAAAACAAGAAACAACAAAAATCAATAAAGACACTGCAATTGTCAGAAAACAATGACCTTAGAAGTCCCAGTTCATTCTCTCAAATGGCTTAGTACTCTAGTTTTACAAGGGAATTCTTGCATTCCTTTGTCTAATAATCAGGTAATAAAAGAGTCGGTGGTCCTGCTGTGCTCCACACACTCGGGACCTTTCTGTACTCCTGTTCTGAGAAACTCTTGGGGACCCTAGATAAATAGAAACAGAGCATCAGGAGAAGCTGGGGAGGTCACCAAGTTGGCAATCCATCTACAGCTCTCTGCTCCAAGGCATCGGAACCTTAGAAAAGGCAGGGGAACCGGAACGTCTGCCTCCAGAAGCCACTTAACTGCTTCTGCCAAGGAGGGTCTTCTAAAAAACGGTAGGAGGCCAAGAGCAGGCCCACACCTGACAGGTCCCGACCAGCGAGAGAGTGATGTCAGGCATAATAAAGCGCTTTAGCAAGGCAAGAATGTACACCTGTGAGAACCAGGACGACTTGACAGGTTCCTGTTTGCCTGGCTTTCTCAGCAAGCTAATTGTGGTGACTGAACGGCCTACTCCGAGCATTAAAGAACGCAACTGGCTGTACGGATCCGACTGCTGCTCTCCTGGGCGAGGGCAAGACAAAATGACAGTAGTGCTTACATGCAGAAATATCTGCACACAGTGGAACAATGAGCCAGCGAGCATTCAGATGGGGAAGAGGGATGCTCTGCAGACACACTGCTGAGACAGGGTGGGAAGGAAAGGACAGCCAACACACAGACACCTGTGTGTGTGTGTGTGTGTGTGTGTGTGTGTGTGTGTGGATGGATGGATGGATGGATGGATGGATGGATGGATATCTTCAGAGCCTGGGTGACTCTGGTCACTGCTATCGGGCATGCTTCACCCCCCCCCCCCAGCAGACTGTACCTTCACAGCTATAGCTGTACACCGCCACAGCAGACCTGTCCACCAGGTTCTCATCATGATGCCAGCTCACCGCCATTTTCCCCATGCCAAAATAAGGCTCCTCTTTCAGATACGGCATTTTCTGCGGATCCATGAAGTTCAGCAAAGTCACGTTGTAGGCTGCTCTGCTCTTAATGTCCACTTCATCATCACAGGATGACCCCATGCCAACCCTGGGGAACTCTGCCATGCACAATGGCACAGCGTCTTCGTTGGCCTTCTCTTTGACAGCCAGTTCTTCCAAGGCCTGGACGGTCTCACCCTGCAGGTAGTCATTGAGCTTGAGGAAGGTCTGACATGCGGCAGCGATCTCGGCATCTGTGTAGTTGATGGTGCAGCCCGGCACTGGCCAGGGCACGGTGAAGAGTCTGGTGTTCAGGTACTTGTAGGTGCAGCCCGGGTCCCCGATGAGGATGCGAGACATTGGGGTGAGCACATCTTTGCCTTGGATCCTAACCAGGTCCCGGAACAAGCAGCCATGCTTATGCAGCGTGAGGAAGGCCTCGGGGACCTCTTTATGCAGCTCTTCGGATATACTGCCTGCTTCCCGGAGGACCAGTTTAGGGTATTTCAGCTGCCACTAAAACAAAACCAAAGAGAGAAATGGTTATGGATGACTATCATTATTTCCAAAAATCTGTTTTCTTTCTAAGAGTCCAGGAAGAAACTAAAAAGCCTCATGGCTCTTCCAAGTAGCGTTCATATCTTGCCAGTCTAAAGGAAAAACTTCCACAAAACCAAGGACAGGAGACTCTCCGAAGAGCACTGGCAGGTTGGAGCTCTAACTACTAATAAACTTCAACATGAACAAAAAATGAGAACAGTTTGGCCTTTGAATTCCCAGGCTTCCTGCACCCACACTGCCCCACCTTCAATCTCCCTTGCATCCTCTGGCTTTGCAGAAAACACGATTTTATTCACGAACTGATTACTGTCTACTGTCAAGTGTTTACTCCACGCCAGGTGGTGGACTCACCCAGACTGGCTCATTTCTCAGGCCTTTAATCACACTATCAGCTCCAGTTTACAGACACACACTGAAGCGGCCAGGCACTGTGAAAGCTTGCCCCAAGTCACACAGGTAAATGTCAGCCCAGGATGTAAGCCTCTAGGCTGCAATGTCTGTCTGGCTGTGTGTGTGTGTGTGTGCGTGCGTGCGTGCGTGCGTGTGTGTGTGTGTGTGTGTGTGTGTGTGTGTGTGTGCGTGCGTGTGTGTACCTACCTCAGCCTGTATATGGGGGTCAGAAGGCAATTTGCAGGAGTCAGTTCTCTCCTTTTCCCCATGTGGGTCCCAGGGACTGAACGCGCATGATCTTAACTATCTGACTGAACCCCTTCCAATTACTGGCAAACTACTTCTTGTTCAACACACTCACCTGAAGAAAACTCACCTCTCTGGAAGTGAGTACACTAAGTTCTATGCACACGTGATAATTTGATTCATGACTATAATGCTAGTGCCCAGAAGAGTCTACAAAAGGCAGTTTCTATTGGAGCCATGGGAACGGGTATTCAGACAAACCCTACCCACTAATGGACACACACACTGACCCTGCTCAGGACTGCACTGGCTTTCCTCGGACCACTCTGACTCCTGAGCACAGGACTTACACCTGCCCCTATAAAGTTTAAACTGACTTGCTCCCTCAGCTTTAGGCGGAGTCCTCAAGGAAAAGCCTATGGATAGGCCAGCCTCAGACCACTGTGCTGTTCAGGCCTTTATGCATGAGAAGGTAACATGCTCATTCCTGTGGGTGTGTGCATGTATACATGCAGATATATGTGCACCTGTGTGCATATGTATGCAAAAGCCAGAGGTCAAGGTCAGGTATCTCCCTTAATCCCTCATTGACAGGGTCTCTCATTGATTGGTAGGCTAGCTGGCCAGTGAGCTCCAGGGATGGGCCTGTCTCCACCTCCCCAGCATCAGAATGACAGATGTACACCATGGCTCCTGGCTTTCTACGTGGATACCCGGAATCCAAACTCAGGTCCTCCGGCAACAGGCTATTTGTTACTATAGCATAATCTACCCATTCTGGCTCATTTACAGCATGGGACGGGGGCAATCCTGCAAGATTCTACAGGAAGTACACAAAAGAAAAACAAATTCATCAAGCCTGGATGTGAGAAAAAGAATTCACTAGTAAGTGGAGCCTGACTGTCCTGCTGTCAGAAACCTAGGCGCGGTACGATCGTGAACGGAACGGGAAGGGCAGAGGCTTGTGGCATACTGCACGTGGCATACTGTTGTCCACTGTCAGAGATCCACTCAGTGTCTCTACTTCATTTATCCCAACTGCAACATGGAGGCAGCAATAGCGCACTCTTTATCTACACCGCCCAGGAAGACAGCAATGTAATTTCATAAGCAGCGAACATTATGGAACCACATCTTGTCTCAAAACAAGGAGAGGAGAAAGGAGGGAAAGGAAGGATGGAAAATAAAGTTCTACAACTATTATTATGTTTATACAACTAACAACAGATCATTTACTTATACAAGATCTATTTTGTGGTATCCATATTATAGCTAGAGTGTGTCAAAGACTTTTTTAAAGTTGTACAAAACGAAGCACACAATTAATAATCAAGCTCTAACTGAAAAGATATTAGTAACCTATATGATAAAAACAGCATTAATAGTCTTAATAAGAGGCCAATAAGAATTCAGACCCGATATGTATAATATGTATATATGTATAGTATATATTATGTATATATGACACGTTTTATATGTGTGTATGTGTATATATACATATATATGTAGAGAGAGAAGAGAGAGAGAGAGAGCGCACATACACACATAATAACAATTAAAGCAAAAGAGGAAATGAATTTAAAGGAGAGCAAAGGTAGGTGGTACATCAGAGGGTTTGCCGGGTGCACAGAAGGGGAAAATGATGTAATATTATCCTAAAATTTTATAATTGAAAAATAAAGCATAAAGAGCTAACAAGAGCTTACTATTTTAAAATTATTTCTTGAAAAGACATACGCACTAAAAACAAACTGTTGAAAAATGTAGTCAAAAGTTGAAAGTGCCACCCTCTGGGTATGTACCTTGTATATTTTAATTTTCAAACTTTGACCTTTACATGATTTTCTAAAGTAGATGTAAACTACTTTGAAACAGAAAAATATCAAGAAAAAGCTTACTTTAACCTATTTGTTCATGGCAATTCTTACACTTGCTAGAAAATTATTCTTGATGATATGATAAAATGATTCAGAACTGTCAACCATCTTCACCAAAACCTCTGCCTTATTTAAATCCGATGTGTCTGTTACATGAAGGATGACTTTACTGTGATGAGAACAATTAACGAAAGTGAACTAATTCTGCCACAGTCTCAAAGCAGATGAACGGGAGAAAATGCCTCCCTGACGTGTCCTCGTCCACTATTCAGACAGTGGTTCATCTAGTAGCTGATGCACAGGACAGCTATGGAACATTAGTTACGGATTGTCTTTAGAGAGAACAGCAAGTAACTCTGGAGAGGAGACGAGCATTAAACAATCTGAGCTCACCCTGTCAGGCGAGCCAGCTCACCCTCCGTTTAGACAGGTACACGAGGAACATCAGACAGCACACAGTAATGTGGAACAGCTGTTGGCAGACTTTCAAGTATGTTGGTGTAATTTTTTTATTAATCCTGCTCAAGTTTTTCTAGGGAGTACACAGTCATGAAATTATATTATCGCTGGATTGGTTGCACACTATATTTCTTGAGATCAATGAACGCTTCTAGAGCATAAAAGATGACATTTAGTTTAATATTTGGAAAGGTATGGTGGCCATAATGTGCCAATATGCAGACCCTACCCCACGGCTCAGGAGATCTGCAACACTAGCTCTCCAGAGGTAAGGCTTTGTCTCCCTTTAATATACTGCATACAAATTCTATTTTTTCCTCTCCTTCCAAGGGATGATCTGAAATAACTTCATCATTCGGAGAAGACAGGCACGGTGCTGAATGAGTAAGACATGCATTATAGGAGGCGAACTCAAATGAGGCCCAATGGAACTCTATCTTCAGTTGAGAGGACAGGATTTACTACCTGTAAGGAGCCTGGGACACGCCTCCACCTGACCATGTTAGTGGCCCGGTCTAAAGAGAATCCATCTATAACCTGCTGTCACATTCTTTGCTGGTAACACTTCATGCTTTGCACTCTGGAGCATCCTGCACACTGTCCTTCATAGTATTTTCTACATAATTTTTATTGAAAATACTTGCAACTTGGCAACAGGCCCTAACACTAAAAGGCTACATGCTCACGTGGCCCAGCCTCCAGGGGTATGATGCCAACTGGGGCACAGAGGAAGCATACTTCGAAAGACCTATGTAGGATCTGCTCTAGCTGTCACAGCCAGGGGGGCGAAACCCGACCTCTGCTAGTGACACAAAGTGTTGGTTCACACACTTGTTCACAGCTCATGCTACTCTGCATGTTCATGTAATATTCAACCTGCACTTGTTATGCCCCGGACACTGAATAAAGTCCATAAAGACGCTGATAAAAGTAAGTTAGGTCCTACTGATAATATCTCATATTTTAACTGCATAGACAGAATGGAAAGTAATGGAGTAAGACACAGCCAGGGCAGAAGTACAAGCACACTGCCACGGGAGGAGAGGACAGCTGGGGAGGGAAGCCTGGAAAAATCCTTATTGGGGGCTTAAAAACCAGTCAAGCTCACACCATCTGCAAAGCACTAAGTTCCAGGAATCCAAGAGAACAAAATGTCCCCACACTCTCTTCAAGCTCATACTCTGGGAAGGAGAGCCAGATATAAATGATAAATAAAAGACAGCGTATTAAGATGGTGATGAGTCTTCAGAAGAAAATCAAGTTGAGTGTGTAGGACTGGGCTGCTGTGGTAAGCATGGCCATCGCCCATCTCTCTAGCAAGGTGACCTGAGGAGAGTATGAAAGAATGAGGATGCCAGCCCTGCAGGGACCTGAGTGGGAGAGCTCCAGGCGAAGGGATCACACTACAAAGGTTTTAGAGCAGGAGTGTGCCTGGCTCCTTCCAGGAAGAGGAAGAATGTTGCTGGGTTGAGGGGCTGGGAAAGTAAGATTTCAGGTGCGGGAACAGTGAGGAGCGGGATGCACGGGACTTAATACGTCCATGTCCAGTGCCAAGCTCTAGGCTTCTATTAGGAACAATCTGGGAAGCTGCCGAGGGACTCTCAGCAAGAAAGCAGATAGACAGAGCTAATTAAAAGAAAGCTCTGGGGTGGGGTGGGGCGGGGTGGGGCGGGGTGGGGGGGGGGTGGGGCGGGGTGGGGCGGGGTGGGGCGGGGTGGTGAGTTGGCTCAGTGGGTAAGGGCACTTGCTGCCAATCCTGATGGCCCACGTGGTGGAACGAGAGAACTGGCTCCTACAAGCTGTCCTCTGCCTTCCACACGTGCACCAATGGTGTCACACATGTGCACACACAGGCAAAATGAGTGAATGAAAGAACTTTTAAGGTTTCCCCAGATGTTGAAGCAAGCTGGGAGACAACTGCAACAGGGTTGAGGGCAGTTCTGGCCTCGGGGGAAGCAGCAGAGGCAGGAAGCAGTCAAGTGATGCTTTACAATGTCCCAGGACATTCACAGAAGGTGCAGCATTTCCGTAAGGGCACTTTTCTTAGGGTGACTAGGTGGCTGGCAGACAGTATGGGGAGGAGGGTGCGGGCAGGCAGGAGGAGAGGCAGAGCGGGGTCGGGGTACACAGCAAGGCGCTCTGCGACACCGCTGACTGTCAGAGCCGTGCTAGGTGATGGGTGAGACACTGGCTACAGAGGCAGTCTGGGTCTAATTGTCAACAGCCTCGGGAGTGATAAGTGGGCATGCCGAGTTTGAACTTGACCTTGGAAACGAGACTCGGCAGAATGAACAACGCAAGGAGGAGCAAACTGAACACATTTCTCAAAAGCACAGTTCCGATGGCACTGGAGGGCACCTATCAGGACAACGCTGAAATGCCACAGATGGAGATAAACATGGGCTTCAACCACACCAGCAAAGGCAAGAATCTGAGACATTCTGGGCGAGCAAAACTGTCAGGACCTAATGACTGACCAGGGGACAGGAGCAATAGGTAGCAGTTGAAGAAAATAAGACCCCTAACCTGAAGAACAGGACAAGGGGGCCTCACTAGAGAGAAAAGAAATGAGCCCGAGCTCAAAAGCACGGATCCTTAATAAAACGCAGTCCGGTCCTGTGACAGGCGAGCACTGAACCTCTTGTCAGCTCTTCCCACTCCCGTTATGGCAAGTTCCCACAGCTGTCGACATCTGGCCTCGGAGCCTCTGCTCTCGGCTCTCACTCCACAGTGGCCAGCTTCAGGCGCGTCCCCTTTCAAACACATCTCAGAGTCCTTGCTGTTCCTTAGCCCAGGACTTCCCACTTGAACTTCTCACGTGGATCCTTTCTACACCTCCCACACTATCCATCCATCCCGCAAGGAAGCTCAGGAAAAGCAGGGGTCTTCTGTCAATTTTCACAACTTTATCTTTAATTCCTAAAACACTGCAGAGCCCCAGTGGAGAGGCTAAAGAGCATCCACTTAACTAACATGGATCACACTGAAGTGGGGTACCAGGAAGACTTTCAGGTAGAACCTTCTAGTGCATAGTTAGGACTGGGGTGGGGGTGGCCACAGGTAAGCAAGAAGAGGAAGAATATGGGGCCACTGGAAAAAAAGCAAGTCATCTCAGAAAGACTAAGAGATATAGAGTGTAGTCCAGAGCTTGCCACAAGAGCCAGGCAGTACAAGCCCTGGGCCTTACACTACCTGTCTGGAAATCTCAAAAAGGCTTTGACCCTCTCTGAGCCTGTTTGCTCTGTTCCAAAGTGAGCTTCACAGCAGTTGCCATGGAGACTATGGCGGTATTTAAATAAGCTAATACATGTGATGCTCTGGGGACAGCATGGGTGCTGCCTGGCACACAAGTAAAGGGCGTGGTAGGAGAGCCTAGGGATCCACGCTACTGCCCAGGGAGCGCTCTGAGAACTGGGGAACAGAGGCGTCTTCTGGCTGTGGCGCTGCTCAGTTCCTGGTGTCCCCGAGGCAAGCTAACAGAAGCTCCCTTTGCTGTTCAGCTTCCAGCTGTTGACACTGCTGTTTTCTGACTCTATTTCTCCAGGTGTTTTGAACTGGAACATGGTACAGAGAGAAGGAGAAAGCCCAGCCTCAGAGTCGATCGATTTGAGCCTGGCCTTCAGTTCTGATGCCCAGACAGGAACTTATCACTATGATAAGACCTACCCTGGGTACCTCAAACTTGAGGGAGACAGTTGCTGACTCCTGGAAGAAATGAACAAGGCTGGTGTGGCAACTAAATGGGAGAGCATTCACAAACAGTACAGTGCCTGGCACAGGCTAAGAGACAAGCAACCTGCCCATGTGGCGGGTGCATGACGTCAAAATTCTACAAGCCTGTGTGGGGCCCACTGTCACACCCGAACCATTCATTCCTGTCACTTATAAATATTTTCAATTACAGTGAATGGGTGAAGAAAACATTGTATATATACACAATGGAATACTACATAACCATAAAAAGAGGAAATGCTGTTGTTTGCAGCAACATGAATAGAACTAGAGAATACTAACTTGGATGAAACAAGCCAGACACAGTAAGTCAAACAACACAGGACTTCACTGAATCCTGTAGAACAGAACCGAACACAAGTCTCTAGAGATGGAGAAAGAGCACGGAGCAGGGACAGAAAGAAGTCAGGAGACACATGAAGACGGGGAAGGATGTCAGGGGAGAAGAAAAGCAGCCTCAAGAGCAGAAGGGTCACCAAGGGCACATATACCAGAATACACAGTGGACCAACTCATTTATACAATTCATATTTACTAATAATTACACGTATTTTTAGTTTATCTCTTAAGAGAATAAGTTCCCTCCAACTGTTTGTTTTTGTCGCTGTTTTGCTTCTAATTTTATCAGGTTATGTTTGCTGAAGGTACAGCTCTAACTCCTGGGCTCAGTCTTTCCTGCCAGCTCAACCCACCCAGGTAGCTGGGTCTGTAAATGTGTAGCACAGCACAGCCCGTAAAACAGAGTTTTACAGAAGCATGAAGGCTTATCAGCAGATATAGTTAACATGATTAGACACTGATAACTGATCTGTAGAGTGGGTCTTAGGAAATTAAGGAGCCTGGAGGGGGTGTTTGTGTGCACCTGGTTTCTTCGCCCGTCCCTGGTGTGTGGCTGGTCGGAGCACAGTGCGCTGTAACTGTTCCCATTTAGTTCTCCATGTTCTTGCACAACACAAGAGTGGAAGTGGCTGGAGGCTCCACTGAGACAGCTGAGTACCAGGAGTTTATGTCAGCGGGAGTACCAACAGCACCTCAAAGCTGACTGCTTCTGCTTGCTTTAAAGGGCCTTTTTAAAATTACTTTTTCTTCATTGTAAAACTAATACATGTTTGCTGTAGATAATGTGGCTAACTAGATAAGCTCTAATGAGGGCAATCGCCACTACTGAATATGATATTTCTGTAATCATTCCTCTATGTCAAGATGCCACCTCCTGAGGAGGTATGTATGTGGGTAAAATCAAAATGCAAAGCACACTGGATTCATTAGATAACTGACTTTTTTTTTTTTTTTTTTTTTTTTTTTTTTTTTTTTTTTTTTTTTTTTTTTTTTTTTTGTAGGCTTGAATCACATCGTTCTGCTAGTGCTATTAAAGTGCGCACACGGCTAGATAACTGACTTTTAAAAGTAACATGGCATCATGACCCACACCTGTGATTGTAGCCCTAAGGAGGCTGAGTCAGGAGGATTTTGAATTCAAAACCCACGTGAGGGAGATGGGCTGGGGATATGGCTCGGCTGTCAGCACTTGCTACTCATTCGGAGGAGCTCAGTCCCTACGCTGGGCAGCTCACAACCACCTGTAACGATGATCCCCCCATTTGTGGTCTCCATGAGTCTCTGCACACATCTGTACAGACACATGTAAATACACATGAATAAATAATTTGTTTTAAAAAACAGCTGGAGCTATATAGCAAGACCCTGTCTCAAAAATAAATAAGTGCTAATATATTCATCATTCAATCATTCACTCAAGCAAACTAAGCACAAGATGTGGATGGTCTGTTTTTTTCTCTATGGTCAATAAAAAAACATGAGAAAAAGATGAAAGAAGAAAATATGCAGAAGGTAAGCAGAGAAGCAGTGCCATGAAGCAGTTGAAAAGACAAACATATATAGATTTATGTTTTTAAGCTATGCATTGCCAGAGCTGCACGGTCTACAGTTTGTATGCAATATAAGTCTCTGTGTTTACTTGGTTGGTCTGAGCGGCTGTGGGACTGGCGGGTGACAAAGATTTGTCCTGACTGTGGGCCAGGCAGGAAAACTCTAGCTACACAGGACTGACTGGCTATCGTCCAGTTGGTACAGTATCTGCCTGGTATGCGTCAGGCTCTGCACTCAGCATCACACTGAAAACAAAACAACAACAAATTCACACTATTAGAAATGGGTGAGAGGACAGAGATGAAGAACAGAGGGAGCAGAGACAACCTCCGGCTCAGGAGGTGTCAGGAAACGTCTATGGAAGCCTCCGGCACACAGGTGTTCTTCAAGGACGCAAGCACAGAGACAGAGAGGGAGTGAGAAGGCGCCACCTGCCAGGCTGCAAAGCTCCTCTGAGGTGGTGCAAACATCCAGCAGGGTGGCTCATGAAGGAGGGGGGAGTCAATGACAGTTCACTGGGGCTGGCCTGCCTGCAGGGGCAGACAGAGCAGAGACGGAGACCATAGACCTGTGAGCGCTGATGAGCGAAAGGCAGTGGAGAGCTGAAGACGAGGTCTTAGGAATGAGAGTGGCCTAGAAACCAGATTCCAGGTGGGCAGATGCCTTCCACCCCCACTTCCGTAATTGTCGAGGTTATTATGGACAAGCAGGCGCTACTAGGGTGACATGGCTCTATTCCCATACTTCAAATATATGTCCTAATAGGAAAAAAAAGGGTGAAATTTCACCATATTTTGCTTGTCTAGCACACCTATCCCTTCTTATTTGGAACCAGAAGTTCAGTTTTTCTTTTGAGACGTCATCCATCTTACCCACCCACCCCCCTCACACACACACACACACACACACACACACTCACCCATACGGCTTAAGTGGGAATGCTCCCACTGAACCCGAGTCCAGAGAGGCACATGAACTGGGTCGAGCAAACACAGTGACCCCGTCAGGCTAACTCAATCACTGCCTGGGGTATCTGGTGGGACCAGAGGGAAAGAACCCACCAGCCCCTTCTACAGTCTCAGATGCTGAAGACCACATACCCCTAGAGCTGTCTAAGTCCTCCCAGACTATCAGGTTAGAGCCAACTCAGCATGAACTCAAACACAGGAATGTCAAACCAAGAAACCCAGAAAAAGAATGGGCAGGGACAGTTTTTGAGAGGCTGGGTACAGAAACATGCTTTTAGATTTCTAAGTGATGCCAATAAATCCCCTTTCCCATTCTATTCGGGTGATTTTCAATTTTTTCTTGTCATGTGTTAGGGAAGAGTGCCGAAGAATTCAGAGTCAGAGATGCAGAGTCCCAGGACTGCTATTCAATGGGATAGGCAAGCAGGAGAGCACACTTACAAGGTGCAGCCTCACACAGAGCCATGACAATGTGGCAAACACTTCACAAAGGAGCTAATGCCTAAATGAACTCTTAAAGGGTCAGCCACCCAGCAACAGGATGAGAGGACAAGGTTATACTCTATGCAGGACAGAAATAAAGAAACAAAAGTCAGCATGAGCAGAGAGGTGCAAGGTAAGAAGGACCATTGATGCTGAGGAGGAAAAAATGGTATGCTATGCCCAGACAGAGTCCACAGAGAAAACAGACTGAGGGAAGGCAGGCATGTACTCTGCAGCCTCTGCACAGCCTGGGATCAGGTCTCTGAGTGTACCTAAGCAACTTCATGATCAAATGTAGAGGCTACAAATTGATAAAAATACTAAAACAGCTTACCTGCTGATAGAACTCATCATCTTTGGGGGTCAGATAAGGAAGCCAAGTGTCTTCAAGCTCCTCGAGGAGCCTCAGTTTCTGGGTAAAAATAAGAATTACATATTACTGAATAGAAAATGACTTCAAATATAGGGCAATATATTATTTTCTAATAAAACAAACACAAAAATCTTAATGAACTTGAATGTATAAACTTTTAAAGATATAAATTAAGGGCCAATTATAAAATATACCAACTAAGTCATATACACTTTAATTGTAAGATGTGTGAAGCTCTCTCTCAGAACTAACTCTGCTCACTGTCACATTTCATGAGACAGTTTCATTCATTCCTCTTGCATCTTTGCTATCGGGTATTTCTCGGGACCCAGGCGACCTATGAATCAGTCACTACAGTCTTCCAGAAAAAAGTCTCCCACTCCATACAACCGAAGACTCTGTTAAGCTCTCTGTGATACCAAGCCTGGAATACCAATAAAGCATAATCATCTCTTCTCTGAACAGCGGGGGAGCTGGGATGCTTAGCCCTCCTGTAAATACTTATTTGAATGTGTCCACTTATAGTAATGTTCTTTTTTTAGATTTATTTTCTGTATGTATGTATATCCACCACATGCTTGTCCAGTGCCTATAAAGGTCAGAAGAGGGTATCTGACCTCCAGGGACTGGAGTTGCAGATGGTTGTAAGCTGCTATGAGGGTGCTGGGAACTGAACCTGTGTCCTCTGGAAGAAAAACAAGCCCTCATAACTGCGGAGCCATCTCTCCAGCCCCAAACAGTGCCCTTTTAAAAGTAATCTCTCAGCTCTAAACCATCACCACAAATTTACGGTAAGCCTCTTTGCTTTTTTATCCAGTTTTATGAAGCACCTTTTTGTAAGTATCCATCCAGCATTGTCTAAAGCTGTTTTAGAAAACCCAGTCTTCTTCAGACAGCACTGACTATTAGGACAGGTAACTGCAACAAAGAGATTTTACAGTGTGTCACCTTATATCCAGACATCTACACAGCCAGAGTCTGCATGTAGCATACACACATCATATATGAGATAGAGAGAGAGAGAAAGACAGAGATTCATACTAACAATCTGGAAAAGGAGCAGACAGAAGTAGTTTTCAATAAAACTGGGAACTTTAAAGTGCATCACCAGGGCCATGCTAGGCGGCAACCACACCTCTGAGAACAGGACAGTGCGTCCTTGCTCTGGACCAGTTCAGGCCTACCCAAGAGAGTATGGTTTAGCACACACAAACTCGGTTTTAGTCCCTGCAGCTCTAGAAGTCACTGATTTTATACAGTGCACCACTCACCCAACCAGACATGATGACCCAGAGTTTTATCCCCCTCCACTCCAGGAAAGCAGCCTTCACTCATAAATCAAGAGAAGTTCAGAGCAAACAGCCCTTTTAGAACTAAAATTTCTAGAGCTTTTGCACTATAATTCAAAATAAATAACACAAAGGGAATCAAAATCTAACTAGTATACACACAAGAAACAAAACAGTATGCTACATTTGCACATGACTCTACTTATCTAAACAGGCTTCCATTTTGATGGTATTTTCTTACCCATACTGAATAACTTCCTAATTAAGGTGTGATCGGTGACCATTAGGAAAGACCTCTAATAGTAGCATAGCACAAATCATTTAATTTACTAATTGGGTAATGCTTTAACTGCTCTCAGCAGTAGTCACTCTTACAGTTATAAAAAGAACTAATGATATTTCCATGAATAATTCTCAGACTTATGTACACTATCACTACCTTAACCCAAACCCTACATCAATTTCATTTGAAGCTTAGGAAAGTCTGCATTCCCCTGTGATCCTTTTACTAGTCTTAGGGCTTTTTATAAACACAAAGCACTACAATATTTATAAATGCCACCAAAAAATTAAACACTGAATAATTCAGAAGTTCCACCTTAAAAATCTCTCCATGAGAGTCTACCTACCATTCAAGCTAATCCATGTATAAGGTATATATTTCCAAGAGAAATTCCATATTTCATCTAAGACAAGTTAAAGATCAGGAGATCTGCCTCACAGGCCAACAAGCATCAACAGAGGGTGGAACTGTTTATAATTAATGCTTGGAGTAAATTATTGTGAAAACAAACATTTCTCAGCTCAGCTGAGGTGCAGACCACCAGACACGTGTAAAGCAGATGACACCTAAAAGGCTGGACCAAAGGATAAAATTCTTCCAGAACACCCTACTATGGAGCAAGCACAGCATCAGTGGCCTTCTTCCGTAGGAATTCAAAGCACTCTGCTTCTGTTGTTTTCAGCACTGTAAGCCACCCAGCGACCAGACTGTCTGCCTCCTATTTGAACACATTACCTATCGACTCCTAACATGGCATCTGATACAAAACCACCAGCTCAGGCTTCAGGGCTTGTTTTAGGAACTACATCTTCCTGTCCATGTGCAATGAGGCATTTGCGGGGGAGATCACAGACAAACACACTGGTGAGGAGGGAAGACCAGCACGCGAGTGCCTCAGTGTAGCTGGAGATCTGTTTGTGGAAATGGAGTCTGGCCTTGTCTGCAGGGCGGGGCCCACATTCAGCTGGCAGGAGTGGACGACTCGGAGGAGATGGAGACACAGGAGAGGACTACAGATGGCCCCAAGGAGATGGGGCTCCATTTCAAGTGGGGAGGTGGGAGAGTAGAGGTCACTGATCAAATTGTCTTGTCACTGTGAATCTATCAGGTTTTACCATAATCTCTGACTCCTGATCACCTTTTTATTAATAAAACAATGAAAAGGCCATTAGACCTCTGTGCCAAAGGCAAGCCAGTCCCCATAGCACACGAGAACATGCGGGCTGGAGGCTGAGAGCCTCACACCGGGTCAGATCCGGCCAGCAGCGGTGCCTCAGTGGGCCCACAAAGCTGGGCCCTGCAGCACACTGCTCTGTGCACAAGATTCTTGGCTGTCACACTTGTGACAAATACATCAAGCTATTAACAAATGCCAGATAGCCTGAAAGGTCTCAGAGCCCGGCTCCCCCACCTGACAGGAGGGTCACAGAGAAGTCCTCCCCTAGCCATCCCGGGCCGGCTAAGGCCCACTTCCACGGCTCCTCAAGGAAAGGGGCACACAGCACCTGACATTTAAAAAGGCTGCAACTTATAATCATAAAAGGGTTGAGGTTGCGCGTCAGAAACTGTAGGCATACACTTCCACTTTGCTGGGGAAGCTGAGGGGTCTGAGCTCACAGATCTGCCAAAGACATGGCTTGAGAGTCTTACAGAAATCACCCCAAAGAACTGAACTGGTCTGTAAGCCACAGCACAGGGGTGTGTCGTATGCACACAATGGAGTTTATTTTTTGTCCACGCCTCCCTTCAGCCCCATTGATGATGCTGCCGACAACTCTTAGCTGTCACCTGTTTTCATTCTCCACGTACTAGCTGGTTGTCTTGTTTGTTTTGTGTGTGTCGTTGTTATTGTTGTTTGCAGTATGGCAGGCTAGCTTGGAACTTGCTATGTGTCCAGGCTGGCCTCAAATCCAAGGTATCCTCATGCCTCAGCCTCCCAAGTGCTGTGATTACAGGTATACTCCATTATACCCAGCATTCCCTGTTATAGTTTTTAAATTAGACATATTATTTTAGGCTGGTCAATAAAAATTTAATTTTATTAAAATTAATGAACATCCACTGTAAGAAATACAATGTGTCTTGCAAGGATGAAGCAAGTTGCAAAGTGACCTGGTTTTTAAGCAAGGTTTGAATGAGGAGGAAGATGCCTCTCAAGAAGTAGGAAGCAGCCGAGCCAAAGGAAATAAAGGCAATACATTTTCTATGCCATCGTACTAAAGAAAAGGGAACATCTCAACATTTAAATGAGTCTGCATTCCTACCCCTGTTCTCAATGAAAATGCAGCACCATACAAAGAAACAAGACAAGCAGATGTGGGGGCACGAACTCTGTAACTTCCAAGGTGTATAAATTCCCCAATCTCTCTCGACCTTGGTGTTCTTATCTGCGGTGCATCTATGAAGCAGTAGAAATCAGTCATGTGTCCTAGTAAATACTGCAACTTACGAATTATGCAGATTACAAGGCAAGTGGGAATCAGGTGAGGTGAGGAGGGGGTGTTCTAGACAAGAGCACGAGCTTAGGAGTCAAACTCTGAGTTCCCAGGCAAGTTCCCCAACTGAGATATATCTGGGGCTCGGCTCCCGGCAAGACATAAAGGAAGCAGCACACACAAACAGATGAGAGGAGCGCTTGGCACATAACAAGCCCTCAGTACACCTGGCAGCCACACATCCTTCTTATTTGGGTCTAGAGAAGTCGCATTTAATAGTTATAAATACCAACAGTGGAATCTATATGAATCCACCTAATTACACTTTAGAACATAAATCAATCCTATTAGAGAACTCCAGATATTAATTTGCCAGGACAAAATACATAATTCATAAACATTTTCCACAAAAGTTTATATATGTGTGCACATGTATGTGTGTCATAGCTCAGCTAGCTGTGATGTAAAGGTCACCTGAGGTTTATGTGTGTGTGCACATGTATGTGTGTCACAGCTTAACTAAATGTGCTGTAATGATCACTTGAGGTTTATTTGTGTGTGTGTACATATACGTGTGTCACAGCTTGACTAGACGTGCTGTAATGGTCACCTCATGTTAGCACAAGGAAACTGCAAAGTCTTAGGATACAGGAAGAAAGCAAGGTCCAAGAAAAGCTGTGACGTGACTGGCAGCGGGTCACATACTGAGACTACTCTCACTTCCCAAGAATTACAGTCAGTCTCACCACATGCCACACCCTCCCAAGGCCAGAAAAATTATGTCTTGCAAAACCTTTTTAATTTTTAATATAAGGGGATCAAATAAAACACAGTACTTTTAATTTTTAGTTAAAATTAAACCTACTTTTCAACTTGTAAAACTGAAGCTGTTCCTGAACCTGTGGGACCTCACTGCCCTAACAGCTCGAAATTTAAACAGGCACAAAAGAAAAACCTTGTGATTCACAAAACACCGAGAAGAACACTCAAAAGGTTTTTTCCGCAGGACAATTAATCCTCAAATACATGCCGCTCCCGTCTTCCTGACGAGGCTCAAGAGAAAAGTCTTCCAAAGACCAAATTGATCCAAGAGTCCTCAATGACTCAATGAAGAACAGAAATGCTTTAAAAAACACCAAGAACGAGATCCAGGAGTCACGTGCTAAAATTCAGCTTAAGGTCCAGTCCAAAGCAACGGGGTGCCGCACGGAGAGACGGCTATAGTCAGACACCACAGTGGTTACCACAGACAAAGGGGTAGAGCGAAGCCGGCCTGCAGAACTAACAGCGTGGCGGCAGAGTGAGCAAACACGTGTTAAGAGTGACTGAACTAGAGTGTGTAAATCCAGAAAGTCGGAGGGAGACTGGGCAGGTGAGGAAACAGACTACAGCAGTCAAGCTCTGGAAAGGAAAACCGTGGCGTCTCAGCACTCACAGGGAGTGGGAAGAGGAGGAGGAACCTGCAGACACAGAGGGAAAACACACACATGAGCTGCAGGCAGAAGAAAGTCGGCAGCACCAGGAGGACATAAATAACACACACATTTCAAATGGCCAGCGGAGAAGAGAGAGAATGGGCCAAAGAATAGTGACCAAAAGTTTCCCAAATCTGGTAACAACTAAATGTCCACAGACACAAGCTGTTTGAGAACTTCAAGTAAACACACACACACACACACACACACACACACACACACACACACTTATTTTACTTTTTAATACTTTTTATTTTACTTTATTTTACTTTTTTAATACTTTTTTAAAAAGTATTTCATAACCACATTACTTAAAAACCGTAAAATAAAGAAATAAACTTAAAAGCAGGAAGAGAAAAAGAAAAAGACGAATTTATATAAGAAAAAACATAAGATTAGTACTAACTGGGCAAAACATGACAGTCAGAAGGGAAGGGAGAGGAGAGGGAGGGAAGGGAGAGGAGAGGGAAGGAAGGGAGAGGAGGGAAGGAAGGGGAGGGGAGGGGAGGGGAGGGGGAGGGAGAGGGAGAAAGAGAGAGAAAAGGAGAGAGAAAGACAGACAGACAGACAGACAGACAAACAACATGAAATACCAATCAGAATCCACATGAAGAACTGAAAGTACCAGCCATGGTAAAACATAGGCAATAGAGGACTTTGCTCTTTACGATTTAAATCCTTATAAAAGACATCTGACTATTTCAAGTAAAAATAATGGTGATCTGTGGGATCGACAACATACACAGAATTAAAATACAGGAGAGAAGTACAAAGGCCCACATGCAGATACATCTATATTCTTGTAGGAATCTCATATGTGAAGAGCAAAGTGCTACGCCAAGAGACCCCACTAGGATGGAGAAGGCTATTAGAGATGCTAAAACAACCACAAAGGAACAGGGCAGTAAGGTAGGCAACAATGTGACAAAGAACATGAAAGTCCCTGGAGGAAAAGGAGAGGAGGAGGGAGAAAAGGAGGAAAGGAAGGAAGGAAGGAGGGAGGGAGGGAGGAGAGAGGGGGGAAGGAGGAAGGAGAAGGAAGAAAGAAAAGAAAAGAGCAAATAGCAAACTGAAAGTAAACCTAAGCAGATAAATGTGAGGTCTCAAACCCATGACAAAGGGCTGAGGTGCCTATTTAACATATCAAAGTGGTCCTGGCCACCAAGTTCTCCCAGCATCCCTCAGTCCCTACCTGTTTCCCGGTATGACTGGAATACCCTGCTCCCTATCACAAACTTCTCCAGCCCAGGGGATGATCTGCCCTTCCCTGTATGATCCAAGCATTTTGGTTACCTGGTCTTTCCCTCTATTCTCTTGGCCCAAGCCACCCTTCGGTTGGAGCTCCTCTCTTCCTCCCTTCCCCCTCCTCACAGGGCTCAGGGTCATGTCCGCTCTGGACTCTCCCGGATAGCTCTGCCTCTGGCTATGCTCCCCTTTTATCTACAATAAACTCTCTCTTCCATCATACCCAGGAGCAGTCATGTCTTTCCTTCTTGTTTCTTTTTTTCATTCAATAAATAATCACATAAGGGGGCGGAAAAGGTGGCTCAGTGGTTAAGAACCCTGCTTGCCTCTCCAGAGAACCCTGGTTCAGTTCCTAGCACCCACATGGTGGTTAGCAATCATCAGTAACTCCAACTGCAGGGGATCTAATGCCCTCTTCTGGCCTCCACAGGCACCAGGCATGTACATGGCACACAGACAGACACGCAGCAAAACACTCATACATAAAAATAAATTTTAATCTAAAAAGTCACATTAGGCTAGTGAGATAAATCAGTCAATGAAGTTTGTGCCCTGCAAGAGAAAAGGCTTGAGTTTGGACACACACACTGAACCCATGTGAAAGCTGTCCTTGGCAGTGAACACCTATAATACTGGAATTCCCACCTATAATGCTGGGAAAACAAAGACAGGAGGATCTCAAGGGTTCCCTGGTCAGCCTGTCCAGCCAAATCAACAGGCCCAGGTTCAGTGAGGGATCCTATCTCAAAATAAAAGGTAAGGAACAAACAAGGAATGCAGAGGTTGACCTCTGCCCTCCACATGTATATGTACATACGTGCACATGAACATGCATACAAACACATACACCACACTCACATGTACAAAAAAAAATTAAAAATTTTTTAAAATAAGTAAATTTCCCATAATCATTTCAGAGACATCATCTCCTATCTGCTAGCACCTATAGAGCTACAGGATGTACCTTTTTTGTTTGCTTTTTATCTCATATGTAAGGATATTTTCCACTATAACCCTTATATTCCAGTTTTAACATAAATGGAAACCTCTTCATCTAGCCTTCAAATCTCCTGCCCTTTGTTTTTTTTTTTTAACCCTTTGTCTCTTTAAGCTAAATTCTATGTGAATTTCTCAGTACTCGATCAACTCATCATTTTCCTTGTAAATGTGATGAGTCTAACATTCATCCCATCTATGAAGTCTATTCTCTCAGGTAAATATGGTGGTCACATCTGTAATCCCAGCACCAGAGCTGAGGTAGGAATATCATCAATTCAAGGTCAGGCTGAACTACAACAAGACCCTGTCTCAAAGTCAACAATTTACTTCTATGACAATGTTTTTCATTTCCAAAACTTCCAACTGGTTCTTTTTCAGGTAGCTGAAATTTCCAAATATTTACAAACATTTTAGATTTTTGTTTCATTTTATTTTAAGAAGATTTGCCTTATTAAGTTGCTCTTTTCAGCACTGCAGCACTATTTCTCAGGGTTCTAACTCTTTATTAAACTGTTTGCCTCTATTAAAGTGACTTTGTTGTCTAATTCAGCTCTTTCTTTTCTTCTAGAGTATAGACTCACATCTTCTTTGAGTTAACTGAACACAGTCGTGAATATTTTTGTGAACTCTGTCTGGCAGTTCCTCCAAGTCCTTTTCATTAGTGACTGTTCTTATGGGATTAGTAGTTTGTAGGTGAGATGTGTTCTCTTGGTTTTTCCTAGTGTTTCTGCTTCTGGGCTGGGACTTGCCCACCTGGTAGTGTTTGTTGATGAGTTTTTCTTGCTTCCTTTCTTGTTTTTTGATTAGGTCACCTTTCTTCTTTCAGTGATGCAGGAGGGCAGGGCCTTACTCTGGAGCAAAGTTCCTAGATTTTTGTTTTTGTCAATGATGTAATACCTTTATCCCTTGCAGCAACACGAACATGTGTCTTTTAATCTTTGATTTGTCCATAAAATATATTACTCTCACATGGAACAACTTTTGTAATTGTTGGTTTTGTTACTTGTTGCCCTAATTACTCATTTTCAATTGTTAATGGAACTATATTTTGAAGGCTTTTGTCTTTGTATTTTCTTCTTGGTGGTTCACTCCACCTGTGCTCATCCGTGGTTGCCTGTGGATCCACAGAAGCTCTGTCTTGCCTCTCCCAGGATAACCATTACCCAGGACCAAGCTTTATATGATGGTCCTACACAGCCCCATAATCTCACCCCCTTACCCCTAATTTCCCACCCTGATTCCACTCATGGAAGACAGAGTTCCCTTCTGATACTCAAGACTCACAGATCAAAATAAATTATAGCCCTCCTGGGGTCAGGGGACTTCTTTTAATCACCCTTTACAAAAAGCGAAACTTCACTGCCAAGCTCTGGCTTTGGGGTTAGTCTATTCCCTGCCCATTCAACTTTCTGTCTCAACATCCAGAGGCTCTGCAGGATCAAGGCTTTAATCCAGCTGACAACCCTTTCTGGTTAGCTCCATCCAGGGCATAATGCCACCTTGTTTACAAACCTCGCTACAACTTGTCCTTGTTTATTCCTTAATGTCTTACACCTGACATCTCTGTATTTGGAGCAGAAAGCATACACATACGGTGATACCTTAACAGACAGGCATGGAATTCTTTAGGATATAGAATATGTAAGATTTAGATTCTTAGCAGGAGATTACCCAGGTTGAAGTGACTCATAGGACTTCTAAGGTTTCTCATACAGTTAAACTGCCCTCGTGGTATTAATTTACAGGTTCATCAGTAGATAATTCCCATTTTTTCATTTATTCCAACATCAGTTATTACCAAACTTGGACACTTTTGACAAAATGACTAATGAAAAGCAAGTTCTCCTGCTCTACCTTACAATCTTTGTGAGTCAGTTAGATAACTTTTCATACATCTGCTAATATTTGTAGATGCTCTTTGGGAAATGCATGATGGGGCCTTTTATCTACTCCCCACCCCACCTCCCACCCTTGCTTATACCGTTCCTTGTTCTGCAGCTACAGACCTACTCTGTTACTACGTATAGACATTGCACTCTAAGTCTACGTAGTTTGATCACAGACTTTCCTTCATTTCTCCTTTTGCTCAGCAGCTGTTTAGGGAAAGACTGGGTCTCCAGCAGAGCTGCCTTTATGCATCCCAGATAACATGACACTGTCCATGTTCTCCTTACTTAAGATGGCAATACTTGGCCTAGGATTTGACCAGACTAGCTGCAGTATTTCTTGGTCTCAAAAAAGTTCTCTTTCAAGAGAAAATTTTTAAACTCAATAAAAACCACAGATTCAAAATAATATACTTGATCTCTTCAGATAACTTGAAAACCAATCTACTTGTCCTACTAACTTAACTTTTTAAAATCCTCAGTTATAATAGTCATTTGGGGGAATGTATAGTCCAAGTTTCAAATGGGAAGTGGTCTCCTGAAGAAATTGTCAAATTAATGAAAAAAGGAAGCAAAGGGGAAAGTGACTGGAAGGTAGGAGTAACTGAGAAGGACTAAAAACTTCTGGGGGAAAGTTTACATATCTAAAGAAAAGGACATTAATATCAAAGCAGTACACACAACAAAATAGAATGTCAGATCATTTCCTAAGGGCCAGTGATTCCAAACAGTCCCACTGCACTGCATGCAGACACTAAGTTCTTTGAGCTAGCTCCACATCCTTCTGCTGAGAACAGAGATGCTACTTACTGAGGCTCCCCCTCACACTAAACACAGGCCAGGATTTTGTAAGTGAATATAACAGCCAAGGTGATCCCACCCCAAACTTAATGAGCAATTGCAGAATTTAGAAAACACTTGCTGCCTATTCTACTTACATCCTAGCTCTGAGGACCTAATAATACACCTCTTTGACATTTCCAAGAGGAAACCCCCCCTGTTCAGAAGAAACAGCCAAGTTCTCTCAGCTGTGTTCAGAGCACTTAACCCTGTGCACTCATAGACCTTGGTAGTCCATCAAAAGGTCAGATGACGGAGCTCCAGGAGCTCCAGGAGACTTCACCGTGTGTCTGGCCAGGCTTTAGCACAATCAAACTTAGCACTTCCCTGCTAGCAGTCCACCTGTAAATAATCACACTTGAGACCAGTCGGGTTTCTGATTTCTTCGTAATTATACAAAGCTTCAGCCATTAAACCAAGATCAAACAAGCTGCCATGGGAAAGCAGATGAACCCGCTGCTGCAGAAAAGTCATCAGAAGCGACCTCACTGGTGGGCCATTTAATAAGCCTTTGCTCTCTAGTCCTCTGCTGCTTCCAAAGCAAGGCCTGCATAATCAGACAGGAGACATCTCCCCTTGAGGAACAGCAACTGCATTACAGGAGACACGATGTTACCTTCACAACAACAAAAACTGCTTAGCTCCTGACACAGCTAGATCAACTAGTAGTTTTGTCTGGCAGTGATGAAAATTACAGAAGCATACCGAAAGGAACGACTAATTTAAAAACTACCACAGAAGTTTATCATATAAAACAGGACTCCAGAAAGTCAATAAGCTCTCTTCATTTTCACTACTTCTTGACTGAAGTATCAACTAGAACCCTGTAGCTTCATTAGCATGCATTTAAACTTATTTCCCTATGTGCATTTGATGCTCTGAAGTTTCTGTTTCCAATTATACCACGAAAAATAATCCTAGAACATTAGTTACTTCTCTCACTATTGGGATGAAACACCTAAGTTAAGTAATGGGAGAAAGGTAGAGGTGGTCTTGTGGCGGAGAAATCCTTCAGGCGGCCTAGTCTTAGAAGGAGGTCAACTCTCAAACTGTCACCCTTGAGCCAAACCTACATCTAAAACTGCCTGTGCATAGCATATCTTGAAAATCCTCACCAGCACCTAGGGTTCAACAAGACCAAAGTCAACATTTTCCTTCCTGGAATTTCATGCTGTCATCTCTCCTGTTTCCAATCCCATGTCAACATCACCCCTGGCCTAACACACAATTCAGAAGTCTCCCCCCCCCCCATTTCACTCACATTTAACTAACTTTGCCGACTATTTTATCTACCGTCCTTTAAGTAAAGACAAGGACTCAAGGCATCTGTGTTCAGAGAAGCACTATTCACAAGAGCCTATGATGGAAGCAACCCAAGTGTCCACAGCACATGGATGCTACTAGAAGTTGAGAAAAAATAGAACTGGAAAGCCATTTGGTGTCTATACGGTGTAGTGCATATAAAGTTTCAGTATGTGTTGATGAGGAGCTGGAGAGGAATGGTGGGAGACGGGTGCACAGTATATCAGTGCGTTAAGGGTCACTGAGAGGCTCCATTAAAATGGCCAGTTTTATGTGTATTTTGCTGCAATTTTTAAGTATTAATGCTGTGGGATGGTCTGTATGTCAAATTGCTCTGATTGGTCAATAAATAAAATATTGATTGGCCAGTGGCCAGGCAGGAAGTAGGTGGGACAAGGAGAGAGGAGAATTCTGGGAAGCGGAAGGCTGAGGCAGAGAGACACTGCCAGCTGCCGCCATGACCAGCAGCATGTGAAGACACCAGTAAGCCACCAGCCACGTGGCAAGGTATAGATTTATGGAAATGGATTAATTTAAGCTATAAGAACAGTTAGCAAGAAGCCTGCCACGGCCATACAGTTTGTAAGCAATATAAGTCTCTGTGTTTACTTGGTTGGGTTTGAGCGGCTGTGGGACTGGCGGGTGACAAAGATTTGTCCTGACTGTGGGCAAGGCAGGAAAACTCTACCTATGTATTAAAATACTATGAACAGTATGTGTGACAGAAAGAAATGAAGGAAGGGAGGAGGGAAAAAAGGAGGGAGGGAAGAAAGGAATGAATAAAGAAATTAAAAGTTCAGGCAGCTGGGAGTCACAGCCCTCAAGAGCAGCTGATAGCCGATGATGTGCTTTCTAAACCAGACAGGCTCTTGAGGCTCTGAGGCCTTGTGCTAGTCTACAAATATGGAACCATGTATGATTTTTCTGACATCATGAAAGAGCAAAAAAAAAAAAAAAAAAAAAAAAAAGGAAATTACAACTACCTAATCAGAAATGAGAGCCTCCTTTAACTTCAAAGCTAGGAAACTTTTATCAAATTCCAAGAGAACTGTAAAGTGTTCCTAGGCTGAGGGTGCAGAGGAATCTCAAGTATAAACCGCAGGTTTTACAGCTCCCTGACAGCTTTCCGAAAAGACAAGTAGTACTTGTTGCTTTTGGAGAACAAGCTAGTTCCAGAGTGGGGAGGGGTTTGCCTGCGTTCTCTGAGCAGTCTGTAGATCTTAGCTCAAGTTGCAGTTCATCAACTGCTCTGCCTGCTAGTTACATTTCACACAAGTCGATGCCAATGGCTCCATTTACGGGGTATCTCTCCCATGCATAAAATTCAATCTAGAATGAAATTCGGTACATGAAATCTCTGCTTTGGAGGCATGTCAGTGAACACATTCAGATAGGGAACTATGGCAGCAGGCATGGGCATTTTAAGGCATACAACTATGACAAATCTTAAGCTATTACAAAGCTCTCTCTTTGTAGTGTGCTTCAGCTTTACAAACATTCTGCAGTCTTAAACTAACATATTTAATTTCCAAAGTGAAATGTGGCATGTGATTAACTTATTCAAATGCCTGGTTCTCATTTCTTACATAATGTGCATGAAGGAGAAAAGACCGTGCATTTGCACACATAACTGACACAGCACAGTGCACACAAGCACACAAGCCTCAGGCCCCTATACGGGGCAGGGGACAGCCCTCCAGACCCGGGGGACAGCCCTCGAGACCCGGTACCCACAGTACAGGGAGAGGGAAAAAAGAGAAAACACCAGCACCAACTGTCCTCCAAGAATTTAGGGTAATGAAGACAGAGATTGGGCATCAATAAAGTCCGTTTTCTATCAGGGCGCATAGCCAATGGTGAGAGAAAGAAGTTAAATGCAGAGAAAGCAAAGACGAACGAGAAACAATTGAGAAGTAGAATGTCCACCACACTTTAAATGACTTAAACTTGGGAATCTGCCACCTATGCTATAAATGTTGGGTGGACATCATCTGATGGAAATACAGCCTATTTTGCTACCTTTCTTGATCTTCACCCAATCACTACACAAACTTCACTCAACAGAAGCATGCCACTTCTGAATTAGCGACCATGACAGTTAAGAGAGGTGGGGTGGGGGGAGCCCTAGAATAAAGTCATGTTACAGAGTCATTGGAACCGAACACCTGTCTGGACTTGGGGAGTAAATGTGGTGTCCCTGTTCTGAACCCCACTCCAATGGAGACTAGACTCGTGTGCCTTCTCTCCCATGCAGTGTGTGGTTTAACCATGATTTCATCTGACTTTTTTTTTTTTTTTTTTTTTTTTGCTAGGAACACACTCTGCAGTCTAAGATGACAGAGGTTTAGATAATGGGTTAAATACACTAGACTTACAGGGAGATAAAACTGAGTAAAAATCTGCAAGTTTGGGGAGGGAACTAACTTACCAACACAGCATTAATCCCACCCATCTTACCAATGTCAGTCCTCACACTGTTTAACATTAGGTCTCAAATTTAACCTGTGAGACTAAATATGAGTCCACTTAAGAAAAATCAAGCAACTGATGACAACTCTTCTAAAAGCTATTATTTTATTCATTTTTACATTTGGGTCGGCCACTGAAATTTGAGCCAAGTTGTACATTTACAGTCAGTGGCTACTAAGAGGCAAACCCCCAGACTCCTGCCCTATCCATAAAGTGGG